>NW_013550584.1:1391109-1634326 GCF_000709125.1 Exophiala aquamarina CBS 119918
GGGGGGGGGAATTTACCTTTGGTAGATATATAGCGCTTTTGTCATCATGGCAGTAGTAAAAGGCGGCAACGAAATTACTGGTGGGAGCTGAGCATTTCGCCCTGAGCATTAAAATGCCATCAGAGGGGCTATCTATCGTCATGCACAGCTATGCTTTACCCAAACAAACACAGTCTCTTTCCCGTATCATCACCTCGTCTAGGTATCATAACATCATGACGCATGGCGCAGGGAGAAGACCAGACGATTCTCGCATCGCGCTCTTGTCCGGGAGTTGCACTCACGAGTCCTCACTCAGCTGGCGGGCGGCCTCTTGCACTGCAGCGGCGAGGAGGGTCTCATTCGCCTTCCGCACGACATTCCATGAACCGTCGCGTGCGAAATCCCCACCATGGTCGCCGTCGGCAGGCCCATCCTCACAGGTCTGTGCGGATTTCAAGGAGAGTTTCAGCCGGCCTTCGCTCGAGATCGCGTAGGCGGCGGAGAGGATGCGTGATACCCGCATCGGGGGTTCTGAACGCGGCGCGTGTGCTGCGTCTGCTGAGGATTTGCCGGGATCCGGGTTACCGGGGTCTATGTGATTTGGATTTGTGGATGATGCGTGAGATTGAGAAGGGGCAGTGCGTTGGGTCTCGTCGGGGCCGAGAGGGAGGCTGATTCCCGTTCGTTCGTGGACCCATCTGCTTAGCACTTTCAATATGCTCTGTGCGGTGGGATCGTCCCGCCCCCTGCGTTCTCTACCGTCTCGACCGTCTCTGTCGGTGTCCAAATCGCGCAACGCCACCAGCACGCTCTCGCTCGGTACCTCGACGTCGAGCATCTTCAGGCTCGGCGCTATGGGCGCAGAGAAGCTGATCGAGAGTTTGATCGTGCCGAGAATCGCCTTCATGTCCTGCGGTAGCTGGCGCTCTGATGTGGTCTGTGAGAGCACGGCGTAAATACTCGATATATACCTCGCGAGCGTCGATGCCAGGAACGCAGGTGGCAGTTTGAGTGCGTGCATATCCTGGATCGCAAAGGTGCTGGTTAGATAGCCGTGGAAGGCCTTGAAGACTGCGGGCGAAGCTTTCGCTAACACGATGGCTGCGCTGTCCGCCTCGTCGGCTGTTCGTGATGAGGAGGAGTCGCTAGAAGCGGACGTCTTGGTTCGTTTGTTGGAGGTTCCATGCTGCTGGGCGCTGATGATGGCGAATCTGTAGGTCGCCTTGTCGTAGACCAACGACACCAGTAGGCCTCGTTCCAGTGCTATGTGACTATCGTCGAGGGTCGTCTCGTTGCGTTTGCGCTTTTGCTTCCTGCGGGGCGATGCCTCATCCCGGCTTGTCGGTGCAAGTCTCGTCCAAGAGACGGCTCGCAATCCACCCAGTTTCTCTCTTTCTTCTTCATCTTCGTAGCGTGGGCGATGCCGATCAACGAGGGAGTTTTGGAAGGCTTCTGCATGCTTCTCAAGAATGGGAGACCTGGATCTTGGGGATTGAGATGTCGATGGAGGCGAGGAGAGGAGAGCACGAAGTGATGTCGTTGGCGACGGGATAGAGTACAGGGTCCATGATGTATCGTAGATTGAGTCGTCCATGTCTATGGTGCGTTACGTGGAGATTGAGATACATATGAGAGTATGTGGAGTTCAGTTGTGCGATGTTGTGGCTGGCGGACTTGGACATAAGTGACGACTTCGAAGGGAGACGCGTTTTTGGAGATGCGGGGCACGCGTCACTCGTCACGCTCAATAAATGGAGACGACGTGGTCAAAGCGCGGACCCTTGATTTCTTTCGCAAGCTGTTTGTTGTATGTTCTTTTGACGACAGCTAGAAGAAGGGAAGAAAAGACGAAAGAGATAAGTACATGTCTAATTCTCGAGGGGGGATATCGTCCACCTGGGTGCCAGTTCCCACTACCCAGACACTCAACCAATATATACATAGTTCCCATGCTGAAAATCAAAGGCCATCTACCCTGCCAGCGAGCACCCAATTCCTCAATTCGCTTTCATTCATGCGGGCAGCAACCTCGCTCACGAGATATCGCAAGCCTGATTTTCATCTCCCTGCCGAATTCGTTCCCAACTCCTAGCTGAGGATATATGTCAATGCGCCATTGTTTGTGTAGGTGTTTAGTTTCGTAAGAACTCCCTGCCCCGCCCTCCGGATAAATTCGTTTCGTTGCAGTCGTTTGTCGCGTCCCGTCTTGTGCTCTGTTCCATCATGAGTATCCGCAAGCATGTTTCCGTATCCCATATTTGTCCGTATCCCGTATTTGGCCGTATCCGATACTACCATGATCAAATCATCCATCAACCAAACCAGTCATACCAGCTCGAACGCTTCCTTCACCCAAAAGACTCCCTTGATAAGTATTACGCCCTCATCCGCCTGACAGTCGGCCGCAACGTCCTTGAATTATCAAGAGCCGAGTATAACACGGCGATATGGCGTTCATCAACCTCGATTGTGGCATCGCCAGGCGCGAGTGCCGACCGGCCCTCGGGGGAGCGTCCGCCACTAGTGTTCGCACCCCAATGCCCGTTCCACGCGGCAAGGGTTTTCATCTCGCTGAGAAACGACACAGAGCGCAAGTTTCGGTCATATGAGGATGACGACTGGGCCGCAATGCGCTCATCATCTTTATCGTCGCTGTCGGTTGCATCGTCATCGACTTGAACATCGTTGAGACTTCGAGTGCTTGCATTTCGAGCCGCGGTCCCGCGAGAATGAGGACATTTCCTTGACGGGATTTGTTGTTGTTGTTGTTGTTGGCCGCTTTTAGCGACGAGGATCCGTCCGTCCGGGAGCGTAACCTGCTTGACGCGCGGTTTTCCTTCTTCCAGGTATGAGAGGAGGTTATTGGTGAAGACTGCGTTGGAATTGGAGCCTAGCAGGGAGAAATTTTGCAGACATTCCGGCGTGGTAGTATAGTAGGATTTGTAGGATGCATTTCCATACCTCCGACTTGTACCTGTACCTGAACTCGGGCCCAAGTCGAAGAGAGAATCCAACCAGGTGAAATCGGCCTTGGATTTGAGGATCAGAGACGAGCAGTGCTCCAAGGCCAGCTTTTGCAGTCTTGCTGGAGGTTCAGTCTCGTTCGTTCTTCGGACGGCATCACGGCCAATCTTAGTCCTCGGCGAGTAGTATTCTCCCAACCACTCGACAAAATCATGGTCCACACCTAGAACATTCCTGAGAGTGATTTGCTTCAATCGAGGATTCTGGGCTATCCATTTCCGCAACTGCACGCTCGTGATTCCAGCCCTCTCGAGGGTCAGGGTCTCCAAGGTCCCCAATTTCAGGGTTGCAGCGTGTAGATCGCCGAGGCCGGCCAATGAGTTCCAGACTGGGCTACCTTTCAAGAAAACGGGCGATGTCCAATAGTGTGCCGGCAGGCAAGTGTCGTGGATGTAAGGATGCGAGAAATTGAGGTGGAGATTTCTCAGACTGTCGAATGATGTTGCGAGAACAGTGGCCAGTTCGGGAGAAGTCAATTCGTAAAGATGAAGGCTGAGAGTTTGGATTTTGCAAAGGGCAGACGTTGAAAGGACCGAGCATGCAAGCTTGTTCTGTAACGCGAACAGCTGTTCTCGATATTGCACTGGAGTTAAATTGGATGTTCGTGATATCTGGGCTCCTGCTTTCTTGGAACCTTGAAGGGAATGGGTGGGCAGCTCAGATGGAATGATGACCTGGTGGAGTGAAGGGGTGCCATCGTAGGCATCTGGATCGTCATCATTGTCGTCAAGATGGTACGAGTTGAGGAATGTCAGCACACCGTAGATCCGGCGAGGGAGAACGGCTAAATGGAGTGTCTGAAGTGCCAGGGTCGAAGTGGTGAAGTTCTCTTTGGATGTACAAGCAAATGAGAGAAGATTCGAGATTGGCAAGCATAAGAGGATCTCATGAAGGAGCTCTGGTGGGAGCGAAGATAGAGACAGAGACATTGCGGGTTACGTACCGCGTTCCCGGTCCCTGGAGTCGGAAGGAGGATATGAGAAGGAACTAGTCTTTGTAAGACATAATATGGAGTGAGAAGAATCAGAATTGAAACAAGTCTAAAGTATGGTCGCTTCATTCCTCAATACGGGTGGCAAGTAGAGGGGCGAGGGGCCGAAGCTCTTCCAGCTCAAGAACAAGCCAGAAAACCCTTGAGTGGGATACACGAATCATGGGCATCATCAAGTCAGGTCTAGCACGACAAGCTGACATGGATTTGCCCACCCAAGGCGACCGAACAGGGTGAGTTTTGACGGATAAATACGAGGGTGAAAACCGGGGACCCAGAGTACTGGGACTGGTTACACGACTCCACTTGGGAGGTTGAGAAGAGGCGACGAGACTGGGGTTAGAGACAAGGCCAGGGCGGATAGGTCAAGGGAAATGGGGTCTGGGTCCATGGCTCCATGGCTCTATGGGACGGCATGAGTACTTCGTACCGAGCCGTGGGAAAGGGGAGGGAAGTGGGTGGGAAGCTCGATCCAGAGTTGGGATGGAGGAGCAGAGGAACAGAGAGGGGAGAAGGCGAGAAGGCGAGATGGGACAAGGAGTGGTGTCAGTGGTCGTGTCACTGGTGGGATGCTCAGGCCGACAGGGGATGGCGAATATGCACCATGGACGTGGATATTATCGACAGGGTCTGCAGACTCTGCACGAGACACAAGATACTGGGTGCGCGTACGGAGTACGAGGTACTCCGTACGCGAGCAAGAGTGAATGGAGAAGAGAGCACAGAGCACAGAGAATAGACAAGAGAGAACAGGGGGACTCGGTGCTCCGTCCAAGGGAAGGTATCCGCAATTGGTACAGAGCACATGCGACATGCTCTGATGGGCAGGTGGTTTGAGGCGGGAGACTTGGCCTTCCCAATTGATTCTAGTGATGGAACAGGGAATAGAGGACAGAGGCCAAAATAGCGAGAAATGCTTGAGCTGTCACTTGCCCTTTCCGGATATCATTCTTGCTTGCCTTATGGAGTACTGGTACAGTAGGGAGGAGTACTCCGTACGTGTCGTGCATACAGTGCATCCGTCCAAAGGAGGGCAACCCCGAGCCAAACCTCGGTACCACCAACGAGGGAAGTGACCTACTCGCAACTTAGCAAGGCGAATGGGCATGGAGGCACCTGGGCGGGCACCGAGGGGGCCACCTACGAGGGCGCCCAGAGGGGGTGGCACCCAGGCTAACTCCAAAGAGCAAAAGAGGGGCGGCCCAAGTTCACGGATCGCTTCGACGGCAGGGGCGTGTCCAATGACTTATGTAATACCCTGCACCTGGGCCTGCGACTGCACCTGCGGAATGCAGGAGCCTCAGAGCCCCCCTCCCATTCGAGCCTCGAATCTCGGAGGGCAAGGCGGCTCCCTTGAGTGGATGGGCGGCTCCCATGCATACGAGGCTCGGAGAAACTCATCCAACATCGCTCGTCCTTTTAGCGAGACCCTTTTTCTTTGACATAAAACGACGTATTTCTGGGGCACGGCTTGGAGGGCGGGTGATCTGCCGATGCATCTCTGAGTGGTCGCAAGCTCGCAAGATGTACCGGCCCGGCATCCGTGAAGCTCGAGGAGTGGAGTTTGATGTACAGCTAGTTGTACCGTATGCTGTTCCAGGGTCAGACTCTCAACGTCCATGCCAATCCTCACCTACTGGACCTGTTTACTCCGAGGTCTTTTTGGGGCAAGCACAACGGACGGCCATCGGAAGTTCAGAATCAGAACGCTCCTTCCATCGGATCACTCCTTCCTTGGCGCGTGTGCGTGCTGCCCTAAATAGGTTAGAGGCAGAAGATGTCTTGTCTTTGCTTGTATCGGTTCTCTGTTTCCCATGCCAGTGCCAGTGAGCCATTACCGCCTCCCATTCCCTGGATCATTCCGATCCCTGTTTTCTTTTCCTTTCTGTTTGAAGCGTGGAGCGTCCGAGACATCGTGTTCCAGCTGGTATACAGTACGAGGACTTGGCACACCTAGACCTCACCATGTGGCCTCATATCTGTAATCTCACGGCATCCGTCAAATCTGTGCCAGGCCTGATATTGAGACCTTATGTGCTCAATGTCGTGGGACTCGAAAAGGCCTCTGGTGCCTGAACCTCGCCTCGCCCACCTGCCCCCCTGCCGCAAACCGTGCAACCCAAGTGCGGTGGAAGCTTCTTAGTATGGAGTGCAATCCGGGTCAGTTCAGGGTCACTCGGTAACAGATTCCGTGGTAGACTATCAATAGTTTACAGAACCTGAAATTGTTTGTTTGGTCACTCACCGCTGACGTCGTACACCTAGGGTCCTATGTACTGGTATATGAAGAATAGCGCTGCAACATTAATTTGACCCAAGATACCCAAACACGCTCGTCTCACTGGGTGGTCCACAACATCCTAAACCAGACCATCAAAGAGCTAACCAGATGTCAGCCTCATCGACATTCTGACTCAAGGGTACTGCCGTCGCCTCATCGGACTTGGGCTCAGCCTCGTCATGCTTGCGTGTGGCGCCCACCTCCTGATGAAGACCAGTGGTAGAGACCATCGCAGCACACTCATCAGCCAACATCTTCAATTGACTTTTCCGATCATCCATAACTCGACCCCAATGCTGACGCCATGATCTCTGGATCGACACCGCCGCTCTCGAACTTCTGGACGGGCCAAGTAGCCTGGAGCACAAAAATGCCAACGCAGCCGTCACAAAATCCTGATCGAAGACGTGTATCCGCTTTGATGATGAGTCCGAATGGCTGAATAACCCAGCAAATTGTTCGCTGCACCCTAGCCCCCTGAGTCGTTCAGATAGGTGTTTGCGGCCGGTCGATTTCTGACCAATGGGCATGATATACGGCTCGTACTCGTCCACAATGCTCTCGAATACACGTCCATCCGCGAAGCTTGTTGTCATATTTTTGACCAGGATGCCTCTCGTCTTTGCAACCACTTGGGCCCACAATACCAACAGCGCCTTGTACCTTGTATGACCTGTCGCTTCTCCACCTTCAGGGATAGTCAGGAGACAGCCTTTCCAATCGTCTGTGCTCTCGTTCGCTCGACGAAGCCTTTTAATCTCTCGTTCAACATCGGCCCAGTCAACCAGTCCTCCCAGACCCCACGTATTCGTTAACCCCCAAAGAAGTTTGACAGTCTTTTCCCGAAATCCATCCACAATATCTTCTGCTGAGATATCTTGCATCAACGTCGCCATGCCTTGGATCTTGTGTAGTGCATTCAACGCCACTTGTACATTGTGTAGCTTCGTGGCTCGACTTACACAGGGGAGTTTGAGTTGTTGAGACAATGGCCGCCAGGGCCAATCTCGTTGCGGTTGCTGTTGCCGTTCCCCATCCTCATCCGACAGACAATTCTCGCTGGCAGGAAGCAGAAACTCGACTAGTCTTGTCAAGCGGACCCCATCCCGCAGGTCAACAGCGAGATTCTCAATCTCATAGCTATACTCCTCCAGTGGGTGTTGAACATGATGTACAGTATAACCAATATGACCTAGTGCCCGGCTGGGATCTCCTGCGCTTGGGCTGAGCATCTGAAACAGCGCTTGCAGCAGACTGGCCGATGACTTGTGGTTTGATGATGACTGGAATAGACAACCACCAATGGTAGTGGGTGTGTAATCCAGCAACTTGATCAGCATGAGACTCCGTAGTAGGGTTCGTTGGTACGACCATGAATCATGGGCTGCGTGAGACAACGTTGAGGCCGCTGCTTCATCTGGTGCTCCATCCTCATTGCGTATCAAGAAAGCCTCGATGAACCTTCGCAACGAATGGCGCCTCCGAGTACTATGATTAGTAGTGGAGGGCATCTCCTCGTGACTGTCCCTCCTCAGAGAACCGGATGGCGAGTCTGACGGCGATGATGATGCTCTTCCTCCACACTGACGACCAATGACGACTTCAAGCGCGGCTCTCAAATATCCAACATCATATGTCGTAAGCCACAGGTCCGCAAACGCTCTGCGCTTGCCCACGTCACTGTTCAGCTTCGCTGCCCCCGCCAATGCCTCCGAGGGCACACGGAGGCCGCCGTACAACAGAGCTCCTTGCAGCCGCTTGAAGAGCATTACATTCTCGGCGTTCCCGTACAATTCAAGCAGCCTGATACGCAGCAGCATCCCTTCTGCAATCACTCCTCGCTTTGATGCAGACGCGGATGTCTCGAAGAGGTTGTTCACCAGTTGCGTGATCGCTATCTGCTGGTGGTTCAGCCAATTCTCCTCGTACATGGCTGGCGTTGCGAGGTCTTCTGTCAGGAGAGGATATGCCTGAGTGAGTGGGATAACGCCAGATTTGATGTTGATGTTTGGGAGGACGAAGCGGTTGGGCACAGCAGGTTTCTTTTCGGATGTGCGCTCTTGCACCTGTGGTGGTGGTGCTAGGAGCCTGGTTCCGAGAGAATGAGATGGCTTCTTTGCCATACCTCTACCTGCATCGTTATGAGTGGCCGCGGGCTTGAAACAGCCGGCATCCCGACCCAACCTCGAACTCGTACCTCTTGTGCTGCTGCTGCTGCTGCTGGGTACGTTTTGGTCCATTGCCTTGCCCGAGGAGCTTGCAGTAGGTGCGAATAGCCTGGGCCGCTTTACTTCCAGATTCACAAGGCTCAATTTCGCCATATCGTCTGCCAACGGTCGAAGCTCTCCATCTTTACTGCTCTGCATGGTCGCCATAATAGTTGACGCTCTCCTCGCTGGTGCTGGCTTGGCTGGCTTCTTCATCATTTCCTTCTTCCCATCATTATCCTGTCTCCGACCCTGAACCAGACCAGGCGGTACATTCTCCTTCCCCTTCCCCTGCCCAACCCTATCTTCCACCTCAGCAGCCTCTTGCACCGGTCTAGCCACGTTCTGCAACGGCCCTCCAAGTCTTCTTGGTGACGCAGCAATTGTGAACTGACGCCGTGATGCTGACGTAGGCGCCCTCGCCCTCTTCATTGCCATCTGTGCGGCAATCCCAGTTATTTCCGAGTCGGGCACACCGGCGGCCTCGACGATCGCGCGCGTGTCCAGGTCCTTGATCGGGCTGAATATTCCCATGTACATGCTCGGCATCGTCGTGTCTTCATTCGGGATGTAGATTGTGCCGCGCCGCGCGGGTTTTAGGATTTGAGTCGTGTTTGTTGTCATACCCAAGTCAATGACCGTGTCGTCCTCTGGTAATGACGAGAGCTCCTGCTGCTGCTGCTGCTGCTGGTGGCCTCTCGAACCACCGTCAGGCTTGACGAGCGACCGCCGCAGTGGAGCCTGTGATATGGGCCTGCGAGGCCTCGGAGCACCTTCACGTTCATTTGCGACAATTCCCGGCTGTCCCTCGACATGGACACCAACGTTCCTCGACGACGGCGCAAACGACACTCTATGCGTCGGGCGCTGCGGCGGCTGGGCAGTCGCGCTTCTCCTGGCTGGCATGGCCAGCGTGTTCGTTGCAGCAGCAGCAGTGGCTGGGATGATAGCCCGCTTCCCACTCGAAGCTTGCTGTTCATCATCATCGTAGATAGTAAAGCCGAGCCTAGTCCCAGTCCTAGTCCGATTCCCCTTCCCATTGCCCCTTCCTTGCCTCCTCGGCCGCACGCCTGTCATCAACGACGGTCGATCAAACGCCGACGTGAATTCAATATTCGCCGTCGTGTCACCGTCACCACCACCACCGGCATCACTACAGATCGAATTGTCCCGCCAATTGGCGTCGGGGAAACTACCGTGCGCCCTTCCTGCGGTCGCTGCCGCCCTCGTAGGCGCTGCAGATCCTGTGATCAACGGACACGGCGTCCCATTGGGATTATATTTGTGTCGTTGTGTCATTGTTGAGGTTGAGATCCGAGATTGAGATTCGTCGTTCATTCCGCCCCACCCCTTTTTGCTAAGATCTGGTTTGACAAGCTATGGACGCGTCAATTGGGATGTATTACAAAATCGCGCGGTCGAGGTACAGGTTCAGGTGCAGCGTACAGGTCCCGCAAAACGCGAGGCCCGTTGTCCGGGCAACGCGGTTCTTGGCTCGCGTGTTCGCGTTAAGTGGCTGCCCTGCCGTGAGTCCGCGGTCTGCACAGGTCGAGATCCGTGACGGTGGCAGGGGTTATTTGCGCATGAACATTGATATCGACAGTTCAAGATATTGATTGTATTTTCTGTATGGAGGACACACAATGTTCTTTTGCAACGCCCCCAAAAATATACATATATCTACATATCTGAACGATATGTCTTATTCAGAGTCTCTAGCCCCCATCACAAAACGCCCACGCTATGCAACGATACAGCCACTGCTAAAATGCTCACTACTGTCCTTTTTATATCCATCTTAGAAAGAGGCGCAGGTGAATTTCTTCCCCCACAACCCCCCTCTTTTTTTTTGGCATATCATCTCCATAAATACATGTTCAGCTTTTTCTTTCCCATGTTCTTACAACTCATCCCTGGTAGGGAAGTGGAAATCCCACGATCGAGGCGGCACGGGCAGCCCGATCCAGTAGTTCCAGAGCCGGTTCAGCTCCATGACCATGATGGCGGCGAATTTGAAGGGCATTTCGTACCAGCTTTTCAGAACCATTACGTAGGTGCGCCAGACGAGGTTCCACTCGTCCCTGAACTCTTCGGAAATGGTTCGAGCAGCGCGTTGCGGGTGCTCGGAGCTCTCGTACGGGTCTTGGTCCAGGTCGACGTCCTCGTCCTCGTCCTCGTCATGCACCGTGTCAGATGCCTTTTCTGTTTTCTCTGCAGCGGCTGGCTCTTTTGCCTGGGGTATCGGTGTTGTGGAGTCAAGAACGTTGTGGTCACCGGTGTTGACGGCATATCGGAATCTCTGGATCGCATCCAGACTGTGACTGACGCGGCCCAGAGTGTTGACCAATGCGACCAGTTCGGTTCTCCTCAGATGTGGATTTTCACCGTTCTTTTTCTCATCGTATTCGAATAGGATTTTCAATGCGGCGCCGTACCCCGCGGTCTGCACTTTGCCCCATAGTCGGCATTTGTCACATCCGACACAGTCCATGAGACGAGACACATTCCGAAATCGATTGCGGAAGTCATCCTTGAGATCGATCACAGAGGGATCCTGAAACATGACAGACTCGTCGAACGTATTTGGCCCAGATGCCGCTTTGTCGGCCAATGCGAGGACCTTCTGCTTGGTTTCGTAGTCCTGATCTGGATCTCCGGAGCAGAATGTGTAGGACTCCAGGTGCTTCCTGACCTTCGCGACCGCACGTGTGAGGATTGCGTAGTTGAAGTAAACGTTGGACACCCGCTCGGGGAAGCCGTGGAGTCTCTCCTTGTAGCAGTCGAGATTGCGCACCCATTCTCCAGTTGTCTGGTTGAAAAAATCCCAGCACAAGTGGGTCGAGATCGAAGCGTGCATTCCGCTCACGATTCGGTAAAATGCTCTTTGCTCGAGACATTCGTCGTCCAGAGGATACAGGTCATCCGTAGCATCGACTTTGTGGCGGCCGTATTCTTGGAAAATGTTCGCAAGGCTTTGGGCGGCTTGAAGTGGTTTCGGCTGCAGGGTTGCATGTCTCGGAGCCTTTGTGGAAAAGCAGTTCTCCTTGTAGATGGAATCCCAGACCTGGCGAGCACCCATTCCAGAGTAACCGGTATATTTTTCGGTGTTGTTGACCAGACTGACATAGTCTCCTTTGCCGGCGGCGCCCTCGTCTTCAGGGATACAATAGTCTCGCTCGTCGCACTCGTCGTCGTCTTCCAGCACACAGCTTTCATCGACATTCTCTCCCAGCTGGTACTGCAAGGGCCTGTTCTTGGGCCGCTCTCGTTGCAGGGCTCGAGGGGGGTGTTTGGCCCTCGCCCCCTCCAGTTTGCTCAATTCTTCCGCTCGCCAGATCATGGGTATTTCGCTTTCATCTTCTATGGTGTCGACCGCACAGGCACGGTTCCCACAGAGGGAGTTCTCGTCGCTCCAGAAAGGGCAGACTTTGTTGTACAGGTTTAATCTATAATAGGCGAAGAAGTCGGTTCGTTGGGTCAGCTCCTCAAGCGAGGGAGCCAACTGGGCGTTTAAAGTCTCGAGGTCGGAATATGAGGTGCATGCATCGGTAACGATTGAATTGGGGTCTATGGCGCACTGCGGCTCGGCTCGAACGCAATGTGGTCGGAGGAAGACGTAGAAGGCGAGGAAGAAGGGTGAGGCGTGTTGTAGGCGCATGTTGGCCTGGCGTTGGGATGTCGTGGAGCAGAACAGAACAAACCGGGCTTAGCAGGAAGGGAACCAAGTGAACGGTCGAAATGGCTTTTACAAAAGAACGGCTGAGAGGATCATGGACTAGGCTTGGGAGAGTAAGAAGAGTGAGAAGAGTGAGAAGAGTGAATGAATGGATCAGTCCATGCGTTCAGTTTGTAAGTCGATGCAACCGAACAAACTGGCCACATCCTCCGCATAAAAAGGCGATCAGGGCCGCCACGCAGGGAAAGGATTGGCTTCATCATAATTACTCGTACGGAGGTACCAAGTTCTCCGTAATAGTGCATGCGTTCATTATTATCATCATTATTATTCAACCCATTCTTTCATCCAAGTTTCATTGGGGAATCGGCTGCGGCTGAAAATAGAAACGTGTTCCCTTTGGCCGTTCAGCCACACTTCAACAGTATACGCAGGACTCCGTACACCACTCATCATTGAAGATCAGCCCGAAGGCGATCCTCCCATGTTCTAAGTGTCACCTATTGAAACCAACAGATGGCATGCTCATCTCACATTGTTCCAGTCTTCCGATGCACGGGAGCAGACTTGGTCATTGATCAGCCCATCATCCTAATGGTCTTCACTAATCAGAAATTAGGGCTCACGCCACTCACGTGCCCCTATGTTGTAGGTTATCAATACGAGGCGCCTCCTGAATTCCCAGCCCCTGGCGAGCAAAGCCATCAGGGATGTGGCTGTGCCCTCCAAGTCCATTGGAATGCTTGGATCTCATCATCTCATCATCTCATCATGTCATTATGTCATTTCGAAGTCGTATGATCCATCTATGTACTGGAGCTATCTCATACCTTGCCCACACCCATCCCAGCCCGATCCACGCTTATTTGGTATACACGTTGCTAAAACACTTTATATCCTGTCCTTACCTACCAGTCAATCCTCCTTTGCGCTGCAACAGCCACCGTGCGAGCGTTGACATTGCCAGTTCCTGGCATCGCACCCATTGTCCGTGATGCCCTCAACCCTTTATTGAGTCCAAGTTTCCTGTCCAGACTTTCAAATGGTTTGGGTCCTTCCTCTTTCTTGACGATCCATTTACTTGTTCCCAGCACCGCATCCATCTCCTGCACGGGTGGTAATTTGAGATAGACCCAGCCGTCGTCCCGCTCTTCGGCTTGGAACGTCGCAATCGACATGCTGGCGTCGTTGGAGCATGATCCTGCGCCAGCGTCTTTCTTCTCGAAGTCGACTTCTCCATTCAGTTGGAAGTTCCGTTTGTGGTATGGGCAGCTGACGTAGAGTTTGCTGTCCTTGCAGTCTAGGGAAGAGGTCTCACCGACCAACCCGTCGGACAACCCAAAGGTTCGCTTGTGCGGGCACATTTGTTGAGATGCGTAATATTTGCCCTTCAGCTTAAACACTGCTAGCTGCGTGTCGCCTCTGATCACTGTCTGAGAGGATCCGGTGTCAATCTCTTGGAATTTCTTCGCTTCGACCATTGGCTGCCACGACAGACTGCTCCATCTTGTTCCCTTGAAGTTGTCGAGCACCGAGTCCGCCGCCCAGTACGCTGGTCTAAGTTGTCCTCTTTCCTCAATTTTCTCCACCGCAGGCTCTTGGGTCTCGGATGAATTGGCGAATTGTTCAAATGCCTTTCTTTTTTCTGGGTCGTTGACTGTCTCGGTCCATTCGCAGAAGAATGTCCCTACAAGCTCTTGCATTTGCTTTTCCAGTTCGGCGCAAATCCCCAGTTTGTCCTCGAGCACCACCTCCCGAAGATATTTGATGCCTCCGGGAAGCTGCTCCACCCATCTGGCAGTTCTTTGCAGCTTGTCTGCTGTTCGAATGTAGAACATCAAGTAACGGTCGAGAATCGGGACAACATCGTCAGGAGGTACGTCTTTCGCCAGAAGCTCAGAATGCCGCGGCGTCGCTCCACCATTGCCTCCCACGAAAATGTTGAACCCCTTCTCCGTGGCTATCAGGCCGAAGTCTTTGTTTTGTGCTTCGGCACATTCCCGCACGCAACCGGAAACACCACCTTTGATCTTGTGCGGGCCTCGGATTGATTTATATCGCTCTTCAAGCCGGATTGCCATACCGACCGAGTCCCCAATTCCAAAACGACACCATGTCGTCCCCACACATGACTTGACCGTTCGAAGTGACTTGGCATATGCATGACCTGACTCAAGACCGCCAGCAACAAGTTCACTCCAGATATTCAGCAAGTCTTGCTTTTTCGCGCCGAACAGATCAATACGTTGGCCACCGGTGATTTTCGTGTATAAGTTGTATTTCTTTGCAACCTGGCCAATGACGATCAGCTTATCGGCGCTGATCTCCCCACCAGCCACGCGAGGCACAACCGAAAATGTGCCGTTCCGTTGGATGTTTGCGAGATATTTGTCGTTGGTGTCCTGGAGTCCACGCAGGGGCTTCTCCAAGATATGCTTGTTGAAAGAGCTTGCGAGGATCGAACCAATCGCGGGCTTACATAGCTCGCACCCAAGACTATTGGGATCGGTACCGACTTCCTTCATGACTTCACCTAAATTCTGGAGTCGTTTGACGTAGATGATGTTGTAAAGATCGGCTCGCGAATATGGGATGTGAGGGCACAGATGATTCAAAACTTCATTGCCCATCTCCTTCATGGTCTTGTTGAAAATGGACTGAACCAGCGGCATACAGCCACCACAGCCTGTACCGGCTTTGGTACATGATTTGACATCGCCGATGGATTTACAAGAGCCATCCTTGACCGCTCCGACGACGTCCCCTTTGGTGACGTTATGGCACGAGCAGATCTGTGTGTCGTCTGTCAAATCGTCGCCGTTGTCGTCGCCGTCTTTCGCCGCTCCAATGATGAATTGAGAAGGAGGCACATCCAGAGCTTTTTTGTTCTTGACCATTGGCACTAACTTCACATAGTCTTTGGTGTCGCCAATCATCATACCACCAAGCAGATATTTGCCATCCATAGTGAACAGATATTTCTTGTACACAGCCTGGAATGGATCCTTATATGTGAGTGCCTTGACAGCCGGTGCTGGTGGCCCATCGAGTAACGACTTAACCCTGTCCTGTCCTGCAACATCTTTCTTCTCTTCTCGTTTGACATGTCGTTTAGGAAGGTCTTTAGGCCCATCCCGGTCGGCGAAGAAGTCGCCAAAACTGGCTACTTCGACGCCCAACAACTTCAATTTCGTACTCAAATCTGGTCGCTTGAATGTTCTTGGGGCGTGGACTTTGGCCTGGGTGAGATTGAATGAAAGGACGTCGGCCTGCTCGACGCCCGGAGCGATGAGACCAAAGGTCTGGTTCTCCCAACTCGCACATTCACCGATGGCATAGATGTTAGGATCGCTTGTCCTCAAGTCGTTGTCGATGGTGATACCGCCCCCTCGATCGGCACACTTCAGACCAGCCTTCCGCGCAAGCTCGTCCCTGGCTTTGATGCCAATAGCAAACATGATACAAGTGCAGTCCATCTGCTCACCATCCTCAAAGATAATGCCTTTGACGGCATTTGCATCATCCGTCAAAATCTTGCCAACGCGTTTGCTGAGCATGACATCCAGACCCAAGGCACGGACAAGTTCAACCACCATGCCTCCAGCATCTCCATCCAGTTGTCGTGACAACACCCATCGGTTCCTCTCGACGAGTTTGACTTGTTGGAATTCTTCAAGATCCATCATGGCTTTGGCAGCCTCGAGTCCAAGCAAGCCACCTCCAACAACGCATCCCGTTGTCCCCTTCACAGTAGAGGAGAATGCTATCAGGTTCTCTAAATCTTCGATTTTTCTGTAAACGAATACCCCCTTTGCATCGTGACCAGGGGTGTGCTTTGGTAAAAGAGCATCTGATCCTGTTGCCAAGACCAAAATATCATATGAGACAGTGTCGCCTTTTGAAGTGACCACGGCTTTTTCTTGAGGCTTGATCTCGGTGACAAGCGTGTTGAGATGATAACTGAGAGAGCTTGCCTCGTGGCCCTGGTACCAAGACTCGGGATTGAGGTAGAGTGACTCGACCTGTCTGTGTTGGAAGAAGCTGGTGAGTCCGACTCGGTTGTACGCGAGATGGGGTTCTTCGCCAATGACCACCACATCATATTCCTTGCGCTTTGCATCCAGTTTCAACAATTTCTCGCTGGGTTGGAGAATCAGTAGCATTCACCTTGTAAAATTGACAACGCCCACTCACACAAATGCCACGCCAACCATTCCCAGTCCAACAACAACGACCTTCTTCCTCCGCCCAGCGGATGCTGGCACGTCACCAGTCACATCTGCGGCCTCCGGGGCGCGACTGATAGCCATACCAGGAGATGATGTCGCCCAAGACATCCTCAGCACTACCTACGCATATGGTTCGTGATTTCCCGCACCAATTTCAAGCTGCCGGCCAAGGGAATGGTCCTGAGAGTTAGAACGTTAAACAGCCTTGGGTGGTATTCACGCAGGAAGGAAAACAAACAGGCAAGCGTAAAAAGAAGTCTACGAAAAGGAAAAGAGAGGAAGTAACCAAAAGAAAATGGCAGAGATCGGAGCATGTCACTTTCCTTTGGAAGATGCCCCAAAGCGGGCCAACCCATTGAGTCCGCGGACCTTGGATACTATCGCATTGTGAATATGCCGACCAACGGAAACCAGCAAAGATGGCTTATCAACGAGGCTCTGCCACGCCCGCGGGGACGTCGAGGCCACACGAAAATCCGGCGACGATTCAAGGTGTGTACGAGGTATGTAGATCTGAGCTCTCCACCAGCAGAGCAACCAACAGCCAGGCGGAAAGGATCGGCCAATAGATAAGAGTCCATTGCCATTCCCTGATGTATATGGTATTAGCAAAAGACGATCGGCTGGTATTCTGCGCATCGTCCATCTTTGTTGAGACCCGAGCGATCTAGCTTTCTCCACGGGGAAACAACTTGTCGGTTGGGTGTGGGTTTTGTGTTGTTGAAACGATGCCGGGTAGAGATAAGGAAATCATGGTGGATACAAACTCTGAGTGGCCGAGAAAGGCCGGTGAGATAACGCGAGGCTTGGCCCAGATCTCAGCCACCGGTGGTCTTTTGGAACGGTATTGTAATTTGTAATTCACGCTGTATTGTCATGAATTTCATTCTTATTTGATTTTCGAACAACGAGGCGACAAAGGTTGCCTGCCACGTTAGGGTTCTACTGACGCACCCATAACATTTGCTCGTACGTTTTTCATCATTTGATGTGTTCATAATTCGTGAGTCTCCAGTCTCTTTACACACATAGTCAATCGACAGTGCTATCCACGCCGTACCAGGCTCTTATGCAACATTCTTATAGTACCAGTTCCGGACAATAAATCCAAACACACAGGTACAGAAACTCAGAAAAACATCAGTTGGTCCTCCGTCCAACCTTGTTCCAGCAGCGCCTTGTGCATTGTCTTCTCCAGCGCTTCAGGACCACAAAGTAGTACCAAACTTTCCTCAGTTCTCGTAATATTGTCTTGGACAAGCTGGCCCGTAATTCGACCACGAAGACCCCTCCAATCATCCGAAGGCTTGGTGAGCGTATGCAAGATCTTGCACCTATCACCATTGTCTTGCTCGAGACGGTCCAGCTCCTCTTTGCACAAGATGTCCTCGAAGAGGCGATTTCCATCGAAGATGATACATTGCGTCGTGTCTTCCGGGTTGCGGATGACTGCCCGAAAGACCTGATAAATCGGGGTGATCCCACTACCGCCACATATCATGACAAATGATTTGACAGTCCGTTCTTTGCCCTGGACCAAGCAACGACCATTTCCGAGATATTCGAATTTGCCGATAGGACCTTTCATCTCTATGAAATGGCCGATGGGAAGGGCATCCATTGCCTGAGACATTTTCCCTCCTTGACTCTCCTTATTTGCAAAGTAGACTTTCACAAGCATGTCCATGAAGCCCTTGTCATTGATTTCCGATATAGGGGTATAGCTTCGAATAATGGCTTCTCGAGTTGCAGGGTCTCGCAGTCGTACCATGAGATGTTGCCCAACCGGCAAGCCAAGACGCTGCGCGTCGTGTTCCAATTTGTACGTGAAAATGCGTGTGTCCCAAGAAACGGTTTTCTTTCCATGTAAAATGGCCTTCTTCCATACTTTGGATTGCAAAAAAGTCTCGGTAGGACCTCCCGATTGGTTCGTTTCCGAGTCTCCTTCACTCAACACATTTTTTGAAGCTTCATCCAGAGATCCAATATGATAGGTTGGCATCATTGCCTTTGCGGTTTCACTGTGAATAGCCATGAATTCCTCAGTGGAATCAAGACCAGCAGCTGAAATAATGCTCTGAGCTCCTCCTGGGTGGCCCGCGAGGAATGCTGTACCATCATACACCTCACCATTAACCACAAACCACGGCTGTTCCTCTCCACCGTGTTTTCTGAGCTCATCGATGGTGATGGTATTCTTCAAGCCCTCCTTGACCATCGATATTTCTTTTGGACTTTCAGTTGCGGTCACTTCCTTATCCTCTCCTTCCAGCTTTTCACCCCAGAAGCCATTGGCCAAGTTCCCACCTGCCTTCTTGACTCTCTCCATCCAGCCACCGGGCAGCAGAGCTGGCTGTGTGGGATGTTCAAAACGCAGGTAGTCTCCCTCCAGAGAGATGGTAACGCGGAACCAGGGATTATTCATCATACCCAAGACGGACCAGTACATATCTCTGGGCTGGACGTTCATACTTTCATCCATGGCTCGCACAAACATATCCTTTGCAGCTGCAAGTTCACTTGTGGCTAGATCGATCGACCAGAAACACCAACAAAAGGAAGTCTCCCGCCATGACATATCCAAGCGACCGCCATATAAATCTTTTTCAACTTCGCGATATCTGTCCTCAGCATATTCAATATTGGCTAGTCTCCACGTCTTACCCTTGTCAAGAGATATTTCGACACGAGTGATACGTCGTCCACCACCACTGTATGCATAACCCCTGGCTCTGTATCTGCTGGGGGCGTCAGATAGGCAGAATTGTTCTTCGTGTTGAGGATAACAGATGGCGGAGTTGGGACTCAGATCATAGATAGCATATCTCTCATCGGTCCACCATCTGGGGTCATTCGCCGATTCTTCAGGGGATACCATGGTCGGTAGAACTCGATTATCGTATATATGATACCAATTGTCGCTTGGTGCGTCCGTGACAATAAGCTTCTTCAGCCACTTGACAGATCGACCACCAATTTGACCAGGAATGACGGCACGAAGTGGCTTGCCATGGTCGGGCCGTAGCATCTCGCCATTCATTTTGTAGGCAAGCATGAAACCTCTATTGGGATCAAGAACCCAGTTAAGCTTCACAGACGTACCATAATACCCGTTTGGAAGTTTATCCGCTCCCTCCATGCAGACGTACTTTGCCCTCCTTGTAGGCTTCGCTCGTTTGATGACGTCGCCCATGATCACACCGGTAAATAGTGCAGTCGATAGTCCAGCAGCTCCCCAAGAAAACCCTTTGCTCTTTCGTACCATGTTTTGCTCCTTCCGTCGATTCCCGGCACATACCAGTGTGATGGGATAAGTGACCTGCTCATACTCGCTCATGAGTTGACGCATGTTTATGGTAATCGGTTTTTCGACGAGTCCCTCAACAGAGAACTCCCAATCTGGGATATCCTCATCCAAGACTTGTGGTACTGCTCCATGGTTGCGAACATAGAACAGTTCTGGGCTGGTGAGGAAGCCTTCGTTGAATAGGGCGGTTAGTGGTGCTTCAACGTTGAAGGGATGGACGCCAGTCAACCGAATTAGCCTGGGATCTCGTGGCACATGGCTGTCGGGGGTTTTGAGGTCGATGTCTAGAGTCTCGGTGGGAATAGTCGTGGGCGGTGGCAGGGGAATCTCAACTGTTTCGTCTTCTGCGATTGAGCAGCTCTCATCTGTGGCTGGTGGTGAAGGGGGTGCTACTCCTCGGATAAGTTGCATGGTATCCTTCACAGCGACCTCGCTTATATGGACATTCTCAGCCTTGACGCTTGTAGAATCCATCTTGCTTTTAGGTTCTACACGAAGTAAAGAGACGACGTTTTGCCCGACTAGCACCACATCATTGGAAAAAGGCGTCCAAAAACAAATAAATTAAGCAAATGCGCGAACAAAGGAGAAAAAAAGGAACCATCACGCCCATGGTGTGGTCGTACACTTACCGTGGGTGGATCGCAAAACGATAATAGGCTCGATGGCACGTATGACGTGAATATCTTGTCACAGTCAAAGATAAAACCGAGCCCAGATCGGAGCTGCAGTGGCTTTGAAGATCCGCGGGATGTAAATGAGGGCATGAAAGCGAGGAAATATTGTACCATCCTCTTATCTATGGGCCTTGAAGCAGCATCCCGAATTTGTCCTAGAGTGGATTCGGGGTAACTCTAGTACGGGTATGGTCCCGTCAGACACGGGATTTATTGGTCCGTCAATGTGGACTCATGGCCATTTATCTCGCCATTTGACCCAAGCGGTGGCAAGAAGGAACAGAGAACGGTGGAAAGGCCTTAGGGCCAAGAAGGAGGTGTATTTGTCCAAGAGATATTTGCATATTTTGCGTACTGGCGTGATCCTGATCGTGCGGAGATATGGCTGGCCATGAAGTCGTCTTATGGACACCCCAGGGAGAGGAGATATGTGACATGACCACATCACATTTGATAGTACAATGTATCCTATATTCGTCGGCCGGCATATGATCCTCGCTTTGATGTACACGTCTGTGTCATCGCAAGACATATATACGAAGAATGAGTCGATTGTGAGAGCCAGAGCGGTCGACTCTTGGGACCAACCACGCGGAATATCCTGCCAAAGAGGAGTCTGCCATAGGATCAGATCGAGGCTCTTCCCTAGGGTGAAAGGGATAATATTGTAGGGCTCGATGATCTTGATGAGCATCGAGAAGAATGGTCAATTACCTAAGAAAAGTGCCTTTGGAGAGTTGAGATCTCCATGGAGTTGGAAGAGTTTCGGGTGGAGTCAAGCTCGCATTATAAGTCACGTGTATTGAGCGCCTAAGCACCGTAACTAAATACTAAACCCACTAGTGGCACTGGCAAGCCAGTACGTACTCATAGCCGTTAGCTTGCAAGGGTGCCAGGCCGAGGCTGTGGGCGAGCCTCGTCAACTTTTCCGCTCGCTTCACGTGCGGCCGAGATCAATTGTGCCAGCACCCATGGCCATTCTTCCCCTACCACCAACTCCTCCTCATCACGATCCCCCTCCCTAGCTCTAAGAATGCCTCGAATCAGCTACATGAATGTAGGGGGGCGCTTGAGACCAAACCAGACGATAGTCAAAGACATCAAAATCAACCCACAGATCCGCGAGCTTCTCGAACGGCCGACCTGGTCCGTCGCATCTCTCCTTCCACCTCGAGCACCGCCGACAAACCAGCGCTCTACACCGCCGGGTACCGCAGCTGCCGCTGCTGCAGCGACGGCAAGCTTCGTGCAATTCCAAGAAGACACACAAGAGATCACAAAAGAGAAGCTGCGGCACCTGCTCAAACTATCCGCATTGCCTCCGCCGAAAGACGACGCCGAGGAGGAAGAAATGCTCTCAACGCTGCGGGCACAGGTGCACTTCGTGAAGGAGATTCAAAAGGTGGACACCACGGGCGTGCAGCCGCTGGTGTCGATCCGCGACGAGACGCGCGACAATGTCTGGGCCTCGATGATGACGGAGGAGAAGCTGGAGGAGTTTTTCAAGCAGGAGGAGAAGGTCGGCGTGAATGGCACAATCAGGAGGAGACAGAAGCAAAACATTCCTCTCGTTGGCAATCGCGGTGCGGAGGCCAAAGCGCATGATATCGTCGACAAGCCGTTCTCCATGTCCAGAGGAGACTCCGAGCAGGGGAGGCGGATCGGCCAGTATTTCTACGTCAAGAGGTCGAAGAAACAGGACCGGGCTGCTGTTGCCGAAGAAGTCGAAACGTGCGCTGATCCAACTTGAGTCTTGTGCTCTCTACTCCTGCCGGTGGGGGGGACAAACCAAACCCCTCCAAGAACGGGTTGAGTGCTCCGGGCGTGAACAACAGATCTGCTATTGAGATGCACTGAGCGGTCATTCTTACAGGTAGAGGACGTATCACAGCAGTCACCAGCCTCAGCACACTCCCAGGCACAGCCTTGTTGGGTTGTTAGGGTAAAGCAGAGCAAACACCTCTTGCGCAATGCGATCGCGACACCACGCAACCGTCACGAGCATTAACACAAATCGACGTTATTATTTGGCGACAATAATGCTACTACACTATTCCACAAGGCCGTACCAGCCCGGCCTCGAAATGAAATCGCATCGGCGCTTCCTTCTTCCTGGGAACAAATCCAGCCCGGAAGGAGAGGAAGGAAGGTTTGGCCAAATCGGCGGCGGTCAATAAATCTTGCGGCCATGCCAGCAGCACTAACTATCACCATCACCATCAGTATCACTACCCCGAGACCAGAAACAAACTGCCGTCAGTAGGACTTGTAATTCTGTTCCCCATTTTGTCTCAACCAGATAAACCATGCGCCCGCAGCATGTTCATGTGCCAAAATCTCAGGTGTAGGTATACATATAGATATATATTCGCCATGCGGTTCGTCTGCCTCAGCTGAAACAAGCAAAAGTCAAAAAGACTCGAGAGCCCATCACGTTGTGCATACGTTTGTAATATCGTGTATACAACCTCCTTTTGCATCCAATGGGAATAGGAGAGCCTTCCAAAATATTATCCTGATCAAACCGACCGAGTAAAGCATCAATGAGATGCACACAAAAATGCGACTACACAACACTTTGGTTATATGTCAATATACCTCGCCGATCCATTCTCTCTACGCACGAAAAAGGGCGAGAATTGGGAGGCATTTAGGGAGAGCACATCAGATAAATTGTACAATAATTCGAGCAACGTCTTTCCTTCAATCACGCGTTCAGACGACTAGGGCATTTACTCCCTTTATTCTATTCCTTTCCCTAGTGCCTTTTTCACACACGTGTCTTCTTTTCCTTCTCCTTACAGTCCAACGGCTATCATCAAGCCATACCCAACGGTGACGATGACGCCGAACGCGAGAATAGACGCGGGGACACCTCGGGTTAGGAAGTGCTTGACTTGCAGGTACCGTACACCGGTCTCGGGGACTTCCATCATGATTGCGGCTTTGAGGAGATGGTCAGTGAATATTTCGGTTGTTGATAGTAGAGAAAAAGAGATGGAACGCCAATCAGGGGTATTGCTTTTTGAACGCCTTCAAAAAGAGAAAGGATAGATTAAAGAGGGGGAAATGGAGACTTACTCATGTTCGGGAATCCACTAGTTGGCAAACCCATTGCGGCACTGCACATCAGGGCACTACCCATGACGAGCAGGTTAGGGTGAGGTTCGGCCATATTGGCGCCAACCTGCTGGACGAGGGGCAAGATGATAAGTGCGGCGACGGTATGGGAGATGAAGGTGGCAACCACGAGGATCAAAGAAGCGAAAACAATGAGCACCCCATAGACGCTCATCCCAGCGACGTTGTCCGTGATACCCTTGGCGATCGTATGCAGAAGACCAGACGAACTGACGGCACGGCCGAGAGACAGGCCTCCAGCGGCGAGGATGATGATTGTCCAGAGAAAGTTGTTGAAGTCCTCTTTCGTCAGGATGCCTGTGCCGAAGAACAGAATCATCGGGATAATTGCGATCACGCCCATGTCTCCGAAGACACCTTCCAGTTGGTGCGAGGTGCACCAGAGCACGATGGTCACGAGGGTGACGAAGATGATGAAGTACTGCAATCCGTTGAGCTTGTCTTTCATGGGCCGGATAGGAACGATGGTGATGCCTCGGCCGGGTTTGAATGTTACAAGGAGGAGGAGCCAGATAAGAATAATAGTGATGATGCAGACTGGAAGCGCGATAAAGAACCATACTCCCCAACTTGGGTTGGGCTTCATATTCTGTAAAGCGATGATATTCTGAGGCGAAGCGATGGGAGAAGCAGCGCCGCCGATGTTGGAAGCTAATGCAATACCCAAAATGAGAGCTTTAGCCATGTTGCTGTCGGCGGGGAGATTGCGTAACATTGGCTGGATGATGCTGAAGCACAATACAGGAGCAGCGACGTTGGAAATCCACATGCTCAGAAACATCCCAACAAACATGTTGGTGATCAAGACGGTTCGCGCCTTCGTACCGGCCTTGCTGAGAACGAAAGTTGCCATCATCTTGGCAATATGGTATTTGGAGAGAGCTGCGGCGATAGTAAAGCCACCTAGGAGTAGCATGATGACTGGCGTCCACATGGCTGCGAAGACGGCCTTGGTTGCTGCTTTTGAATCCAACCGTTGATATGGCTTCTCCTCGGTCCGCATGATTCGCAGCACCACCACTAGGAACGGAACCATAAGTGACGTGACAAACAGAGGGATAACTTCGGTGGCCCAGAGTAAGGAAACAAAGACTAGCATGGCCAGGCAATTCTGCTGTTCTGGTTTCTTCATAATGGGAACGAGCAGAAGGACTAAGAAGATGGCCAAGATGGAGACCAGGGCGAAGAAAGTCGAACTGAACAGCCACCTCGGGCAGCGATATCGACCGACAGGCGTCTGGAATTCCTTGGTATCCACTGTATCACGATCTCCTTGTAATCTGGCTTGGGAAGGGTCCTGTGCGCCACCCAGAAGAGTCTGTCTGATGCCGAAATTGGCAGCTTGTGCTTTTCGCTCGATACCGATCATTTCTCGCCAAACGGTATTTCTCTCCCAAACGACATGTTCACGGAGATGGAGACGAAGTTCTCTACGAGCCATATTCTGGTCACCCTTCGTGACGATCTCAGCGTAGACCTTTTCCACCTTATCAATGTTCTCGTCGAGACGTTTAATGGTGGTATCAAGGAAGGGGTACGAACGATTAACGACTTTATCCATGTAGCTTTTCCGAATATCTCTGTCGCACACCTTGTCGAACTTTTTGGCGGCCTTTTTGAAACCGGTTTGGTTGAGCTGGATGAAGGACTTCAACTCAGCTAGCGAGACGTACAGGCTGATGATCCTCTTCTTCAAGTTGATGGCCGAGTCATATAGAGCGGATAGCTGGCCAGGGTCGGAAGCATCCAATTCCAGAGCCAGACTAGGCCTCCTCCTGAGAAAAGCCGACTCGGCTGAGGAGCGCAGGTCTTCTCGAGATTCCGACATGGCGCCATTTGCGCCAGAAGTGTGTTCTGAGCCAGCCCAAACGCTCTTGCTTCTCGGCTTCGTGGGGGGTTTCTTCTTGATCATATGGGCGCTGTCTTCGGCATCGCTGTCGCTGTCATCATCTTCAGGTTCCTCCTCCACACTGATACTCATAGTGGAAGTCCTCCTCTTTCGCCGGAAAGGCACGTTGAATATGCTCTGTGACCTCGAGACCTTCCTTCGATTTTCGAGGTCGACCACATCCTCCATATCAATGTCTTTAGTTTCGTTCTTGTAATTTTCAGCATCCTTGAGCAGTTGATCGAGCTCGCCAAAGATCTCAAGTTCTTTCAAGCGGTAGAAGGAGCAGACCTTGTCTAGCTCGGAGTCGAGCATGCGCTTGAAGGTGGTATCAGGGTCCAGCTGCCCATTGAGCAAAGTGGTGTTTTCCTCATCTTGAACCTCGCCTGGGGGCTTGTTGATCTGCTTTTCGAGAGTATAGATGAGTTTCTTTAGGTTGCTGTAGGAGATGTAGTTGCTGCTCCAGTCCGGCACCGCATTGAACTGGATACTGTGGGAGAACTTCATGGCTTCTCGTTCGGCGAGGGTTTCAAGTTTCTGAAGTCTTTTCCCCCGCCCTCTGCGATCTCTTTCTTTACCACGGTCGGGCTGAAAGGTGTCTAGCTCGATGGAAGGACCAGCTGCGGCGCTGGAAGGCGATAAAAGGGATGGATGACGATTGAACTGGGACTGGCTACCGGGAGTGTTGCGAGGCTGAAATCCAGGCACTGGCATTCGACATCAAGGGAGCGGCCTCCCCAGACATAAGAAGGGTGGGCAAGTTTGAACAGACCACCAGATTAATTTCGTTCGGAATGGTGGGCAGAAAGAAGCACGGGTTGGTGATGATGATAGTCCCCGATGAATTGGGGGTTGCGTGGCGAGATGGCGGTGGGTTTTTCGGTTGCTGCCATCTAAGGCTCTGCAATCATGTGTCAGAACTCAGTATTTCCATAGGCGATCACGGCGACGAGAGAGGGCCAGTGAGCAACGGCAGGCCTGGGTTGGTGGAGATCAAGGATGCAATGTGATGGCAATACGAATAGGAGTGATGATGGACGTGGGGATGGAGGGACGCGGAGGGACACAGAGGGATGCAGAGGGAGGGCGTGCCGACGACAAGCAAGGCCATTCGCGGTACCGCACCAATAACGAAGTCCACATCCGCAGGGTCTAAGTTGTTTAAGTTAGGTGGCTACTCTCCGCAAGACTTGTCCATGCTCTCTGGTCGAACTCGTGTAGCTCCCCTGAAGTACTCCGTACACATGAGAGGATGTCACAGGTCCACGGGTTGGTCCCATGACGTGTTTGTGTCACTCGTTGGAAGCTTCAATTTCTAAACTTAGGCACGATCTTCATCTTGTTGGGTGCACTACGGCTACGATGTACTTGTACTCATGACAACAGCCTTGCCGGTCCCTATGAACCCGTTCGACTACGTGGTAGGTGCCCTAGGAGTAACAGTATCCCTTCTACTGTTTATAGATCAATGAAAAGTAATCAGCCGTGTCCAATGGTAGGCCATGCTCCATGGTGAGAGAAGCAATAAGAAGTCCGACTTTGAGATCTATCAGCTCTATCTCGATTGGGAAGGTGATTCCAATGCCACGGTAATGGTTATGCGCTGCTTCCTTGTTCCCCAGAAGATGGCCCTTCCAATGATGTTCGTGATAGTCTCATGGTAATGGTGTGCAGGACTGGGGAGGCAGAGGTGCGACCCTTTCTTCCAGTCTTGCTCATGAAAGGTCGAATCCTGCTCCTGAGTTGACCGCATACAACAGTTTGTCTTTCATCGTCTTGATGTCTCCATATCGAGGTAGCTTGAGAAGATTGACACAAGTACTAGTACTTGGCAGTCGTTCCTGATCCTCACTAGAATCACGAATGCTGAATCTGGGGTTCAGGTGGCTGAACCCTAGGAGGGGCGCTCGTGGTGTGCTCGTGACGAATTTTAACACCTTCCTCCTGTCCTCGTTGTCCATCTCTTGCAAGGCTTCCCAAAAAAGCTGCACAGTTGGGTGCTCCAACCCATCGTCACCGATCTGGTAAAGCCCGCCATACTGTGTATGCTTCCGCAAATCCGCGATATCAAGCTCGGAACTGTCTCCCCCAACAAGCTTTTGTAGCTCCTTCTGATTGAACATGGCAAGCCAGCTTGGTTGGATAATCTGCCCAAGACCTGAAAGAAAGGCATCAGTCACCATTTTTGGCTGTTCAAGTAACTTCCTTCTGACTATGCGATTGATGTAGTCAAATCGATTGATGTTCGTTACCGCGATGTTGGCGCCGTTAGGTCTTAGTTCCGTGGTAATCGTCTCGGGAATCTGCTTCCCATCAACGTCCAGCACGTTAAACGTATCGGTTACAGTGAAATCCAACGCAAAATCACTTTCCACGTCGCCAGGGTAGTTCTTCAATTTCAGGAGGCCTTGATACAGTTCCTCGTCGTATTCTCGAACATCGTTGATGCTTGGGCGGTATGCCGTCTCGTTAGAGCCAACCGTGGAACCTCCAGTCAATGCCCATTTGAGAAGAAAGAATCCTGCAAAAGTGACATCGATAAGAATCCCTTCATAGAGACATTTTCCAACTACCCTGCCTAGAAACTGGAAGCGGCGGAGAAATTCGTTCATGGGGCGAGTGTAGCCCTCGGTGTTGGGTGATCTGCCCATGCGTACCAGAAACCTCACAGTCTCTTCATAGATCAGGGGGTTTGGGAATAAATATCGCTGATTATTTTCCTTGAACGCACTGAGGCTGGAATCTGGGTCGAATGCCTCGCTTGTGACACTCATGAGAAATTCTTTTGTGACGCCTCCGCCGTCAATGCCAGCTTCCGGCGCACCGAACTGGTCAATAAATGTGATCTGGATGGGCTCTTTGAGAGCCTCCCCAAGAGGATAGAACGCGTCGTAAGCGTCTTCAAAGACGCTCTCTCGGTGGATTTCAGCGTGATGTCGACTTAGGATATCGAAACCCCTCCGTCGTCCATCCGGTGCCCTACCCTGTGAACTGGCAGCGACAGACATACGCCATGTGTCTGGATCAACCGCCCCATCTCTTCTCCTTACCTGATCTCTAAAGATAAACTCGCGGAAAATCTGGACGCGCGTCTCAAAAGGGATGAAAAATGGTAAGTTGCGCAGAATTTCGAGACGTGGAGCGATGGATTCGATTTGTCGTTTGCGCCTTGCCTGCAGCCTTTGACGCTCAAGTATGTCGGCCTGTCGTGAGCCTCTACTTCGGGGCATATGTGGCTGCCGAATGCCAAACATTGCACTCAACAAGGCTTCTGACGCACCCGATCCCATCGACATGTCGAAGTCAGCAGGGTCGGCGTCGAGTCCATCTTGCTCGTCTTCCTGCTCTTCATCACCAGCGAGTTCGTGCCTTTTTTCCTCTTCCGCTACGACTGCAGGAATGAACCCGGTCATATTTACTTGATCGGTCATCAACCAGTGATTAGCGGGAACAAAAGGCTGCCTGGAATCTATTTCGTGCAGCTGACGCAGGAGACCCGTCACAAGTCCTTTGAGATATGATTGAGACAGGCCATTCCCAGTCAATGTTTGTGGCATCTTTTCGGTAGTTTTAGTAGATGCCTGAGCCTGCGACTGCATCCCAAAGAGGGCGGAGATGTCAGCCTCTTCCTCATTCTCATTCGTTTCTGCTAAATCAGCAGCATACCAATAAAGGGAAAAAGCTAGATTCTTGAGAAATGTGGACATCAGTGAAACGTCTTCGAGAGGTAGTGCGCCCTTCTTCGATATTACTGAAGCAGGAGTGTTGGTAGAAGTTCCAAATGTATTGGCCTTAGAAAGCGAGAAAAATTCACTATCATCCATGAGTCTGAGGATGAAGCCGTACAACTCGAAGAAAAGGATAATGAGTTTCCACTCATCACGCCATTGCGCAATCTCTGAATGTGAGAGCGGCGCTTGACCAATCTGATTGGTTTCTGGAGCTGCCTCGCGGAGTAATGATAGGACAAGTCGGTGGCTCTGGACAATTTTCTTGAAAATACTGGTTTTTCGCGTGGTAGCCCAGAAGTACTGGGTTATTGACATGTTAGCACCGCCGATGAAGGCAAAAGAACCTTGATGGAGGAGCATCCTCGTATTCTGTGCCTTGGAAGGATAGGCATTCAACAAAGCCAGTGCATAATTTGCAAGTCTTTTAGCAATGTCAAAATCCGAACCTGGGGTATTGGTGCCGGGATTGAGGATGTCGCCCATTGCATCCAAGGTTCGCCGAACGTTGTCTTGTTGAGGTATTTTGAGAAGCATCTCGCGAATGAAGGGAGGTAGGGGCTCTGTGGGAGGAGGCTCGCTCGCAAACATTGGCGAGTCGGCCAGGTCTAGACGGGTTGCGACATCTGGGGCACAACAGGCTAAGAGGGCAGAAAGTGCCTCGATATACGACCTTTGCACGACTCTTGATTGGTTCTGTGATTCATTTATGAAGATGAGGTATGCGAGCTGCCATAGAAGTTGATTATTGCTCAGAGCTTTCGGTTGGACTTCTCTCAAGGTCTGCACTTGAAACGTGAGTGCACTAGACAACGAAGAGAGATCCACTGTGGTCGCGATTGAACCGAGGAACCCTTGGTCGCCAGCCAAGATGGCCTGACTCAAGACAACTTTGGCGAAAGCGATGTATGCATGAAGTCTTGCTCTTTGCGGAGATGTCAGCAGGGTTTTCGTCAACTTGAAGGCAAGATCATGCCAGGATTGACTGTCGGTTGTTTCGAGGACGAATACAACGGCATCAAAGTACATCTCCGATTGTTGGGCGGTTTCCTCGGGGACTGTCTCACAGATTAAGGAAAGGATAGTGATTAATGAAGCACTGTATGAGGTCGGAGAGGCGGAGGAGTCATGCTGGGCAACAACTTTCAGATGTCGCAGTGCAACCAAGCCGAGTCGAGCCAAACGTTGTCTCCATGAATGATCGAGATCTATGTCCTGTGATACCAAAATTGTCTGTTGTAGTGCTTGGCCAAAATAGATCAAGCGGGGAGTGTCTTGGGCATCTCTGACGGAATTGCCTCGAAACTCTTGAAAGCGCAGAAGTAGGCATAGCTGACAGGATAACTGGGTGACATCTTGATATGCAGGTACCACACCATCACTTTGGATCAGAGTCGTGTAATCCAGTGTGTGGCTGGCACCCAGTCTCTTCTGCTCGTTGTCGTCCCAAGCTTTTCTCCACGTGGCTTTGATCTCCCTCCGACTCGCATGGCCCCGCCACACTTTTTGTATTCTTCTGGTAGCATTCTGCTTTTCTCTGTCCTGCTGCCTCTTGAGACGATCGGCCTGGGCCTGGGCAACAGCGTCGTGGCTTGCCGAAGGCTTCGCGGAGGCTGACTTGTTCAGCGCAGCCCATGGGTTCGTTGGGCCTCTGCCAGAGAGATTGACTTGACGGCTCTTGCGGGTGCTACCTGTGAAGGAGGTATGCATGGCCGGCGGAGGGCTATCGTGAGGGGAAGCAGGAGATGAAAGACTGCGTCAATCGATGCGGGCAGCGGGCGGAGCGTGGCGTTATCGCTGGGAAGTAGGGTATGAGACGTGGCAGATGCAAGGAATGACTAAGATGCCATTGTGCAGAAAGAATTGCGGATGGCAGAAGGGGAGGGCAGATGATTGAGATGGAGGGAATGGAGAGGTGACAAGCCCGGCTCGTTATGTTATCGATGCGGAAAGGAAGAGAATGGGAATGAAAGTGAGTTGGGATTAGGAATAATATGGAAAAGGCCGCCGCATGCAATGATGCCAATGGAGGGCCGATGACAAGGCTGCCGTAGCCCGTGGCCCGTGGGTCTGCGAGCAGTTGAGTGACACTGGCAGGGGAGGACGAGTAAGCTAGCAACTAATCCCATAAGGCTGAACTAACGACCCTCGTCATCCTCGTACAACTATCCGCAGGCTTGGTGGTGCCTAGAAACATCCATCTCTATTGCACCTTCCACCGACACTTCTGAATTTCTCCGAACCCCCCCCACCTTCCCTGTCACTGGCAACTCACGTGAAGCGATTGCTCGATTCCATCTACCTATGTAGGGATTCCGTACCAATTTCTGCTTGCTACTGCAATTACAACCAGTCCCGTTTCAGCACCAGGTCACTCTCCCTCCTCTCTAGAGACATGTCCAACGACATCCTCACCCAACTACAAACCTGCTACGACCAGCTTCTCACTCAGTGCTTTTCGACCATCTCCTACCTCTCTCAACGCCATCCAATCATCGCCCCAGACGCTGATCCCAACGACCCCTACACCAACCCACCTGCGACAGGAGGGCCTTCGCAAACGCCCAATCCCGATGGCACGCCAATGTCCGCTATTCAACCTGGTCGAGAAGATACGGAGCGCGCTCCTTATCCGCTTCGACCTGTGTTACCATCTACATTCTCTGCCGCACAGCGAGAACTGGCCGAGGATCTTGTGCAGAAAGCTCAACAGATAGACACGTTGATTTCACGGCTGCCGGGGATTGGCCGAGATGAGGAGCAACAACGACGCGAGATCGAGATATTGAATCAAAAGGTCAGAGCCATGGAGGAGAAACGAAAGGCTAAACGAAGAGAAATGAGAGACTACGTAAAGAGGCTGGACGATGTAATCCTCGGCATGTCTCAAAGCCTTAATTACCATGAGGCCAATCGACCAACCCCTTGAACACTTTGCGAATACTCTAGTGAGACACATGCCGTCATCTGACGAGCAATCATAAGCTCCATCTACTTGTCCACTTCTAGAATTCTCATCATCAGGATCGACTTGCACGGAGCACGTATGCAATAACCACTATCCTGGAAAACCTCAAACAAGCGCGGAGGAGCCGACTTGCCTTAAATCGAGCACTTCTCATTTCTTCACCACCAGAACTGCAATCTCCCGGCCAAAGTCCCACAAAAAATCAAAATCAAAATCATCCGAATGGGAGAACTTACGTCGTTGTGCCCACCTGTACCGCTTGTCATGTGGAATTCCTACCGTCTCAGGGGTTCTTCTGGGCACAGCACGACAAGGCACTGTCTAGGACTGTGGTCAATCAAATGGGGTGCACCAAAACCTGGTAAGCTTCTATTTACGCCAACTTCCGAGCGCAAACTTCACTGTCCGCCTCACCTGACTTGAGTACCGACACTGGATTCAACTCGCCAAGTAGCCACCCCAACTACAACAGTCACAATTCCAATATTCGAAGTGTTCGAGTCCCTCTTGATGCAATGCACAAGGAGAGCCCGTCACGGAAAGGATAAAAACACAAACACTTGCACGGGAAACCGTACGAAGAAAATCCCCAGTTGAGGAAGGAGTTTTTTTGGCTGAGTTGCAACGACCACGGTAGCTGCCCGGAGGCTTGAAATACGGGTCGAACCAACAAGCTAAATCGCTTCGAGGGCTGGCGGCTTTCTCTTCGCTTGGCCCTTTGGGGTGTTGAATCGTTGAAGAGTATCGGGCAATGCTGAAATATATGCCTTAAAAGAACTTATTAAGAGCATGATACAAAAACATTATCTATTGAAAAAACTGCTTGCGCACAGTCACGAGACATTATAAAGGGTCCAAGGGACCTAGAAGAAGTTAAGAAAAGCATTAAAAAGAAGGAGGAACCTAAGGGGAAGGTAAAATGCCCTAGGAGATTAGAGGTTAAAAGGGGGTTAAGCCCCGGGACCACCAGCAAAATAAGCGTAACAGAATAGTTATAGAAGTTACCGAAGAGCTGAAGAAGCTTATGAACTCTACGGAGATCATTGAAAAGGACGGAGAAGAGGCCCTAGTACTAGGGAAGAAGTAGCCTCGAAAAGCTTATAAGGGAGCTTGAACCACGGCCGGAAGCGCACTTAAAGTAAGCTAGAACTAGTCAGTTACGAAGAATTGTAGATAGATGGAGCACAGTATCCTCTGGAGCAACTTGACCTCTAGTCTGGATGAGATAGGCCTTATCTTCGGATGGACGTGCTGGAAATAGTCAGGAGAAAGAAGGGTACGGAAACCCACAATTGTCTTCCTTGGCCTAGAACTTCTCCTCCCCATCAGTGGATCTCTAAGCCGCTATACGGGTAGCGGGAGCACGCTATCGTAACTAATAGTAACTAAGAGAGGAGGTAACAAAAGGAAACTTACTAGAAGTGTAATACTAGCAAAACTTCTAAATTAGAAGTATTGTCACGGGATGCCATGGAATACATATATATAGTGGATTGCCTGAGATATCGACACTTCGTGCCGATACAATTGTCAGAGCGGATGCCATAGCTCCTAGCGATTAAGCTAAAAAGACGTGGAGTATCGGCACGAAGTGTCGATATCTCAGGCAATCTACTATATATATGTATTCCATGGCATCCCGTGACATATAAGGTAGTGTTTATAGACAGTAGGTTTTTCTACCCTAGAGGATTTTCCTACTATAGAGCTAGATAGTTTTCCCGACATAAGCCCACTAAGAGGCTTTTAGGTGTAGGAATAAATTAATTGATTAAGAGCATGTAATAGAGGAGCATTACATACTTCCTTAACGAACGTAAAGATACCCTAGGTAGGTAACGATCGAACTTGGCCAGATATTGTGATGATTGACCCACCTCTTTATATTGCATGTCCTGTTGGATCATAGGCGTATGCTTTCCATCGCCGAGTGCGTATTGCTGCAATGGCCTTGCGACGTTTACTACCGCAACGAGCTGTCTCGTGCATGTCCGTTCTTAGATCCCATTGGTGCGGAAGCCACGTTTTCCTCCAATGCTCCCCCCTGTTTGGCATCCGCTCTATGATCACGGGCCTCTGAGAGCACATCATGAAGACAAGCAATGGAAATAGGGAGCGCGGCATATTGTTCGTCAGTTCGTTGTTTGGATCTTCTAGCAGGGAAGTACATTAACACTCTTGTTTTGCAAGTGCCTGTGAGCAGCATGCGAAACGCGATCTGTCTACATAACGAGCGTTCAGAATCCTCGGACCGAGGACCACAACAGCCGGATTAGTCTAGTAGGCACGCGATGAGAAAGAAGTCCATCAGAACAGATAACAATATAGCGGGAAGAACATATCATTCTCTCGCTCGGTCCGCTCGCTTCTCCATGTATCAATTATCCAAAGAAAGAAAGGGGGACTAGTTACAGTCTACCACCTAGCTGAGCTAACCTTTCAACAGGCGGAAAGTACAGCGTTCTGTTCCGGTCGTTACGGTCATTTTGCCTCTCTATACATCCGCAGAATCTTACGAAGTACTTGAATTAGCCAACATTGCGGTCCTGGGCTGTATCTACAGGCGATGCTGGCATCCGGGCGCCCTGGTTTCGGATTCGAATGGAAAGGGGATGCCTTATCTAGGCAGGAGGGTTTTTTAGACCATCATACTTCTCCGTCTCGTCATCGCGGTTCTCTCAGCTCTGCCATCAACAGCGGCAGTACCAGCGGATTCCCGATCAGCGATTGAATTCCCACCGTCGTGCCGAGACCCATTGCTCCTAGCATTTCGCAGGGAACCAACGGCGCTGCCAGATCGCTTGAGCCCTCCTCCAACACCAGCAGCCGCGGAAGACTCGTTGCGCAGAGTAGCGGCTGAGTTTGGCCGTGGAGGGACAGACGTTCCCGTCAGCCTGCCGCTTTTCCCAGCTTCCTCGCTGAGGTTGGACAAGGACGAAGAAGGCTGGATGGAATGCCTCCTACTGAGAAGCGCCGATGAAGCAGTGGCAGGAGTCTTGCGTTTCGAGCCTGCTGCGGTTGTTACCACTTTGATCTGTTCTCTGCCGGCCGGGCTTTTGGGATCATCTAGCGGAGAGGATACCGGTGGGTCGAAAATGCTCAACCTGTCGACCGCGTTTTCCAAGTCCTCTGCGTATATATTATCTTGGGTTGTGACTGAGGCCGACGAGGGAGACTTCTTAGAGCTGTCTCGAACGTAAGCAGCGTCTCTCCTGGAATTGGCGTAGCAATGTGCCTCGCGGACCTTCTCACCTCGCTCTTTATCTCTCAGCGGGCTGGCAGGCTCTTCTTTCTTGCTTGCGTGTGGCAGTTCTTTCCACCTGTCTTCTGCCAAACCACTACTTTCCCGTTTGACATTGACAGGGATTTTTGCCAGGTCTTCACCTTCGCCATCCGATCGAGCTCGGTCCAGGCTGGTTGCTCTAGAATGAGAAATTGACATCTCTCTATTCTTGTCCAGTCCTTCTACAGCACCAACCAACTCTTTGCCGGGCCTTCTCATCTTATCTCTCAGGCTAGGCTCGGCATAGCTAATGGCAGCTCTTGCTCGACGTGAACCACGACCAATGCTACCGTTAAGGACATCTTCCACAGAGTTGAGGACAGCCGCTTCTGTTTTTTGAAGTGTAGTGCGGGCTGATGGTTCTGTCGAGACAGGTGAGAACATATCTTCGCTCAAAAATGCAGGCGTTTTAGGCTGGAGATCGTCTGTCCTTAGATCTTGTGACAAAGGGTCGGAGTCTACTCGCTTTCCTAGTGCTGGGGGAATCTTGGTTCTCCTGGATGGTTTAACGGGTTCTTGATCCATGCGGACCTCTCGAGAATCCTCAAGGGCAACGAGCTTCTCGGGAATTTGCACCTTTCTTTTTGCAGGAGAGTTTGTGGTCTTGGGTGCAAGTATCTTTCTAGGTGCGATGATCTTCTCTGGCGACAACGTTGTGGTTCCTACTGCGGGATCATTTTCGCGCCCTGGTGGCCGTGCGAATCGGGATGTTTTCCTCCCTCCAGCGAGCCCACTGACATTTTCGCGCCTCCGTTGAAAAATGAACTCATCACTCTCCCTAGATTGTCGACTGAGTGGTTCCTCAAGTTCCGAGGCCTCTAATTTTCGCTTCGCTCCAACCTTTAGTAGCTGAGGAGGGGCTGCTTCGACAAGTTGCTGTTCGGCAGCTTCGTCCTCTCTTGGCATGTCCTGTAGCAGAGCGCTTGTCCTTCGCCTTCTCCTCCTCTCTAATGTGGAAGGAAGCTGCGAGACTTCGTCCGTGACTTCCTGTCCAGACGACCTCGATGCATTGAATGTGATCGGCTCTTGAACATCCAAGTGTGCAACAGGTGGTGGACCCAAATCCGGCGACTCGGTAGAGTCCTGCATGACTGCTTCATCCTTCAATGCCACCACCTCTGCAACTTCCAGACTTCGTCTCGGGTACGTTTTATTTTCGAGTATACTGGGCAATCGCCCATCAAGTCCGTCGCCTCTCTCCTTGGCTGAAAGCTCCCTCATAGCTGACCTGTTCTTCCAATCGGTCTCACTGAGCGTATTTAGATTATCCACTCTACTTCTCCTCCGGCTGTGCCTGCTCGTCATGGATTTTGCTGGAATTTCGGTCATCTCACCAACGAGTTCCACCACATCCTTCAGTTTCCTCTCCAAGCGGTCCTTCAGCTCCAGGATCTCGTGGTTTACGCCGTTCGTTTGTTGCCATCGCTCCGCCTCGGCCTGCGCCGCAATAACTTGTTGTCGTAGTGTAGCATTCTCGGCTATTACCCGGGAGATCTCAATCTCAAGGTTGCGAATACGCTGTGACTGGTTCGAGTTCACCCGTGCTATTTCGCGGTTCTGGCGGATGAATCTTCGTTTTACTATACCAATGTTAGTGTCCTGGGATAAGGGCACACGGTCATCCACATGGGGTAGCACTTTGAGACTTACAAGCATCGATGCTCTCAGGCGGCGGTGCAGGGGGGTCGTTAAGCCTGGCCATACTCTAACGCATGACCGGCTGTTCGTTGTCTTCGGTGCTTTTTCGTCTTGTCACCGGTTGAAACAGGTCTTCAATGTCATCACTCGGCAAAGTATAAAATCTCCAAATCGACACAGTTTGTGCAGTTCTAGTGCAATCTCTGTGCTGGTATAGGCTTATGGAGTTGTTGTTAGTAGATGAAGTTGAATCAACGCCGTTTGTCAGGAAGCCCTGGACATTTCAGGTTCGAAAAACGGAAGGTCAACAAATGACCAATTCGGGATTAGAACGGGTGGGAGCCGGGGCGCTAAGCCCATCGTGGACGCGTCACTGCTACAATAGGAAAGGTCTGGTATTCTTTCCAAAGAACTTGCATGGGTACGGGGACTCAACGATTGATTGTACGAAGGACCACACCAGTCCATGCCATTGAAATAGCGGTTCCATCTCGCCAGCAGGCAAATGAGTCCGTTTAATAAGCGCCTACCTGGATTTGCCTTTACCACAACAAGCAGACATGTCTTACGCACCGCGTGCAGCAGGCAACTACCCTGCCACTAACACCAACACCCACAGTCACACAATGAACGTATCCAACACTGTCGGGAGCGCCTCGTCCCTCCTACGACACCCTCCTTCCACCTCCGTATCTGGATCACTCTCGATGTCGAACACGCAATCGCAGTCTCACCTACATTCGCGCATCGCCAGCAAACGAGCGGAGCTCGAGAACCTGCGGCAACTGCGCGACCTCAGTGCGGACCTAGCCACGCAACTCGCTGCCCTGGAGGCAAAGCTTGGGACACTGCGGGACGGCACGCAGAGCGTTGCCCTCGTGCTTGCGAACTGGGAAAATGTCTTGCGCGCGATATCTATGGCTGCTGGTATGTGTTGCGCCTGCGCCGAACTATTTACAACCGTCTGCATGTCTTTGTCGCATGTCTGCTTCTGGATTAGCGGAGTGGCGGGTGAAAGATGTCGTACTTGACTATTTGCTGATAATGTGATGACCAGTCAAAGTGCCGAGACCGACCGGAGACGAGCAGGTTGAGGGAGAACGCACGACGAATGATGGCAAGTTGGGATCCAGGGAGAAGAATACCGCGCCAGAACAAGAACTGCCCGTTCCACTTGTGAGGATACCGATACCACAAAAGACAGAGGATGGCGGGTGATCGAGGTGCCTGTCACCGAGATCTTAAGACTTCGATTGTACTCATAAATGATTGAGTCTACACTGGCAGAACTAGCTTCATGCTATGCCACAGCACAATGGGTGGATATTTTGCTACGCCCTCAAACCTACGTACCGGAACAGATTCCATAGAGAAGGAAGACGAGGCTAAACTCCTGGGATTTTGGTTGTGATGAGCAGCATGTTTATGATAAAACGAATGACAACCGTGTCTGGCGTTCCAGCAAAATGCTGACCCAACCACTCACTTCGCTCGCTCCAATTTCTTCTCGATGCGCAAACCAACACCGACGTTTTAGAAACCACACAAAAACGTAGGAACAGATGTCGATCATCACCAAGATTCAAGAAGCGGCGGAAACAGCAGTAGACGGGCCTCGACCCGATTTCTCTGCAGCCTGCTTTGAAGCAGCCTGTACGGCCAACTTCTTCTTTTGTTTCTCTGCCCATTCGCGACTGGCCTGTCGTCCTCGTTCAGCAGCATCAGCTCTCGCCTTCCGTGCCGCTTCTTCTTTCTCCTTTCTCTCATTTTCCAATCTCTCGATCTCTGCTTTGTTACGTCCGAACACTTCTTTGCCCGTTGCCCTCTGCTGGATCACCTCACCCTTTGATACACTCGACTTCTGCCCGGACGATAATTGGATCGATGACTCTCTGACTTTCGAAGTGCTGGGCCTCGCGGCAACGCTGGTGGTCCGTCGGACGCCCGAATTGGCTCTGGTTGGATCGGTCCTTGGCTTCTCGATCATCGACATTGGGCGTGACCTCCGTACAATGACCTTCGGTGGTTCAATATTCTCCTTGTTCAATCCTCCAGCATAAATACTCAATCTCCCTTGGCTAGCTTTGTTGTCTCGGGGTTTTACACTTGGATCGGCTATTTTGGAGGGCACAGGGCGTGCCTTGAAGTTCTTTTTGGCTCTCTCAGCCTCCTCTTCTTTTTTCAACCGCTCCTCTCGCTGAACCTTCAGCTTCGCAGAGATCACTTCCCCTGGAAGAGAGAATGTAGATTTAGTGGGAGCCTTGGATGACTTTGCTGGAACGAAACCTGGTTTGCTTGTAGAAAGAGACGTGCTAGGTACTCGCTTCTTGGTCATGTTAGGTAGAGCTTTCGCTGGTGAACTGGAAAATGAGAGCGAAGGGGGCTGGGGCACAGCGGCTTCTTTTGGTTTTGAGCCATCAACAACTAGCTTTTTGTGTTGCTTCACCACCACAGCAGGCTTATTTGTTGTCTTAGAGGTAGATACATTGAGACTTGTCGGTCTAGGGCGATTGACAGCTTTTGGAGGGGATGGTCCTGTGTTCTTTGCCAAGGTTCGTTCCGCTTTCTTCAATGTGTTGGGTGCCCTAGAACGAGGCTCGAGAGTCACTGGTGAAGGGGGCTTCTTGGTCGACTTCGCAGGGGAATTGATGTTGAGGCCATCGACTCTAGGAAGTCCCTGTGAGATCCTCTCGATTGCGTCTTCCAGTGCATCAATCGCTTCAACCGAGTCTTCGATGCGTGGAGTCTGTGATGTGCTTTGCTCAGCCAACGAGACAGGAGAATGGTGGCCCTCAGAGTACGACTGCATTTTGGACGGCGATCGAGTTTTGATCTTATCGATAAAAGAATCTTCGACAGTGTCTATAATTGCTACAGTGGCAAGAGGTTCAGGCACATGAACAACAGGGTTGAACTTTGGTGTCTTAGATGCAGTGTTGGAGGGTTGCCGGGTTGAGGAAGTTTCCTGTTCAGGAGATTGGACTACCTGAGATGGTGTATTAAATGGTTCGCAGTAAGATTGCTCTGGAATGCTCTCTTGTCCATTTACCCCTTCGTGGGTGGTGTCGTTGCCATCTTTGAAGGAAGGAATGGTGGATTGGGGAGTCTGTTGTGATTCCCCTGGGATGGGGGCGGTTTGAGTCTCTTGAGCCTCCTGAGCAGTTTGCTCGATGTTATTCTCTGTTTGCGTTCCCTTTCTCTTGCTCTTAGTTTTCTTTACAGATACAATAGGCTCATCGGTGAAGACATCATCGGAGGTTGGCTGATTCTCGTGGGTGATGTCTTTGAGGGCAGGCCGGCTAGCTGGATCCTGGTTCGTATTTAGGGATGTTTCGGGGTGTCGCAGGACAGGGACTTCCGCGTCGGCGTCAGAATCCTCGTGGATGAGTGGCTGCGCTTGAAGCTCATCTTGACCTTGGTCTTGAGCTTGCGCCTTCAAAGCAGCTCGTGTAATACGCGGCATGGTGTTGATCAATATGAAACCGAATCAATGGAGGTTGGAGTTTTACGAGTTTGTGTCAATCGAGATCCTGTTCTAGTTTGAGGGTGGGAATGTGCCAGCGCGTCTCCGGCTTCTTTCTGTTTACGGGCGGTCGCGCCCGGCAACCGATAACCGACGCGCCTTCTCGCCAATCCCCAGGATCGTGCCAAGTCTGGTTAAAGCAGCAACAAATGGAAGAAATTGCTTTCTGACACGTGATTGCTGCTCATCAGCCTTTTCCCGGCTCCGACGGCCTCGGGAAAATCCACCTGTACAGATGTACATTACTTTTCGGCACCGCCATACCCTCCAGTCTGACTATCTATCTACAAGTAATGTGCCGCTAGCCCGTCCCCGTTTCGAAATCCTCCCTTCTCGCCTTCGTATTTGTAAGCCTCGGAAAGCTAGCAATGGCCAACAATACTGCCTATAGGTACAAAATGTCTTGGAGAGCGAGTCGCAAAGATTGCAACGACAACTCACCTCACTGCCATCAGCATATCACAAGCGATTCAGTGTTACATTTCTTACTATCATGGCTCGTGACCGACTCTTTCTCCCCCTAAAGCTGGGGGATGTCGAACTCAGTCATCGCATCGTGATGGCACCACTGACACGATTCCGAGCGGATGATGACCACGTCCCGATCGCAGACGTGAAAGAATACTACGCTCAGCGGGCCTCGACCCCTGGTACACTTCTTATTGCCGAGGCCACGCTCATCAGTCCTCGGGCAAGCGGCATGGCTAATGTGCCTGGTATCTGGAATTCTTCGCAGATTGCAGCCTGGAAGACGGTCACTGATGCTGTCCATGCGAAAAAGTGTTTCATCTTTCTCCAACTCTGGGCTCTCGGTAGGCGAGCTGAACCTGAGGCCCTCAAAGGAGAAGAAGGGGGGCCTTATCCAATAGTCAGTTCCAGCACAGTATCTGTCGAAGAAGGAGGACCTCTCCCCCACGCGTTGACCGCGGAAGAAATCCAGCAATATGTTAAGGACTATGCTTCCGCCGCGAAGAATGCCATCGTCGCGGGCTTTGACGGGGTCGAGATTCACGGCGCGAACGGTTATCTTGTGGACCAATTTTTGCAGGAGAGTATCAATCAGCGCACCGACAATTACGGCGGAAGCATCGAGAACCGTGCTAGGTTTGGCCGTGAAGTTGTCCAGGCTATCATCGCTGCTGTGGGGAACGACAGCAAGAAAGTCGCCATCCGCTTGTCACCGTGGTTCGAGTTTACCAATAATGCCAACAGTACATCACCAGATCCCATCCCACAGTTCTCCTATATGGTTTCAGAGCTGAAGAAGCTCGACCTCGCCTATCTACATCTCGTCGAGAGTCGATATGATGGGGATGTTGGGACAGCAGAGTACGACACTCTAACGCGGCGCAATGACCCCCTCATTGAACTCTGGGGAACTCAAGCCCCGATCATCCTTGCTGGCGGCTTCACGCCCGAAACAGCAAAGAAGATTACCGAGGAAAGACACCCACACCGCAATGTGTGTGTGGCGTTCGGGCGATTCTACATCAGCACACCAGATCTGCCGTACAGGGTCTGTAAGGGCATCTCACTGAACCCTTATATCCGCCACACGTTTTATACTAAGATGAGTCCAACTGGGTACACTGACTACTCATACAGCACCGAGTACCTAGCTGTTAACCCCGAGAATGGGGCTATCCCTTCAGCTTAGCAGATCCTGATCATCACCTGATCCTGAAAGTCCATTCAAGCTAGTGTTGGCTCATTCGTCCAACCAAGTAATATGATAGGAGGGCGCAACAAGAAAAATTAGGAGTCAGAAGCCTCTCAAAATGCATCATTCCATGTGATAATTCCATTAGTTAGAGATTGCAATACGATATTCTGTGTGGAGGGAGGCTTGCTCAACAAAGGCACAATTTCTGGAGCCAGAAAGGCGAGTAGGTGGTAACAGACTTTTGCGGCATTCACCTAGCGGTACGAAATCTTTCATGCTATCATCCGTGGGCAGCCCTGGACCCACCCTTGCCCCCAGCAGGAGGGCTGGTGGCTTAGCCTTGCACCTCGTCCCCACCCTCCAGAGCACGTAAGTACCTAGGCATTAGCGCCGATCAAATGGGAAAGAATCTCTCGCATGTCCTGACGATAATGATTGTCGTTCCTGTGCATATTCCAAACTCCTCAATGCATCTGATTAATAATAACATCGTTGATTTATTGATTAGCCCCGATCTTTTCAGTGAAAGCGGCGCCCGCTCCGCTTCGACGACGTCTGTGTCTGCAGACGAGTTGTGGGCCGGTCTCATCTTGAACAAACCAATGTTAGGCCAAGACGCTTGCTCCAATGTAGTTCTTATTGTTGGAGGACATGGCTGAGCAAGGGATATGTCGAATACCTTGAGACTTAGACTGTGAGGATTCGACAAACGGAATTACCAGGCATACTTGTGCAAGCATTTACTAATACCATGCATACGATGGATAGTGAATTTTGCACCAGCTGACTCTCTACTGTACGGCCGCTAGTAGACGCCTCACTGAAGCTCATACGAAAGCTCTGTCCGGGCACTGGCTCTTGCAAATCTTGAGAAACTCGTTGCTTCGATGCAAAAGTCGGGTGCGGCCAGGGCACCCTCAGTGCAACCTCATAAGCACTGAATAATTCATGCCTTCTGGCCAATCTCGTTCAGCGTCGTGGTGGTGCCCTCAATTTTTGGAGCCGGAGACTCCAAGTCCCCCTTGCCAACCAGGTCGTACTCCTCAACAACGTGAACCGGCACCACAACGCCCTCTTCTCCAGTCAGATACTGAGTTTCGGTGATGTGATATGTCCCAAGGTAAATAAAGACCAGCACACCCGTGGCGTAGAAGGCGAAGAGAACACCAGACTCCTTGATGTACGGTACGGCTATGGAGTCCAGCCCAAAGCATATGGCTTCGCCACCTGCCAGGAACCCGCGGTAAACGCCCTAAGGACGGGCAGCTGTTAGAAACGTGTATGATGAATAATGGCGTTTTGGGGGGAAGAGGACTTAGCTCTGACTTACAGCGTAGTTAGCAGCCTTCGCAGGAGAGTTTGTCATGCAGCTGAGGAAGTAAAGGATAATGCATTGCATCAGGATACTCGATATCCAATTCAGACAAAAGAGAACGAATGTGGCGGCAAAATTGTCATCGGTCCAGTCCATTGGGCTAGGAGGGCTCGCGCGGTTATAATGACGAGTGCGTACGATTTCCCAGAGCCAGGCTGCTAGCAGCGGCACGCTCACAGCTGCGAGGCCCAGGAACGCTCTAGTGCGACGAGTCCATGTCTTGTGGTCCAAGATCTTCTGCAGAGCGTAACCGAAAGGAATCTGTAAGGTGACGGCGCAAAATGAGAGGAGAGTCCTCGTTCTCAAGTTGTTGTGGAAGGCATTGACTGAGCCATTGTAGACTAGGAAGCATTCAGAGGGGAGAAATGCCGGAATCATGATCATGAGTTTCCAGTCCTTAAAGATTTCGAGATTCGCTTTCAGCTCCTCCCAGTAGCCTCGGGCCTGGAGGGTGGCTACCTGAGTGCCATCGTTTCGGAATACTTTGGAAGCAGGCTTCAAGGTCAAGGCGAGTAGGCAACCGCAGCCCATCATGGCTATAAGGATGGCGTAAAATGCCACAGGGACACCGGCAGCTTCTCTAGAGTTCCGGTTGATGAGAAGGGCGATGAAGTCTCCAACAGCGCAGCCAGCAGCTTGCAGGTTGATCGATATGGCGATGAAAGATCCTCGCTCTTCTTCTTCAGAGTACGCCATGGAGATTGATCCCATGACAACGAATATCAGACCAGCAGAAATCTTTTGGATTGTGTTAGATCGAAGTCTCCATACGCGTCCAAGGAGACCATGCTTACTCCGATCGCAACACCACCAAGGATGGGAAACCAGTCGTGGGCGGTTTTATCGAAAAACCAAAGTCCTGCAACATAAAGCGCGAAGCCAATGATTCCAAGAACAGCCGTAATGGCCGGGCCCACGGTGTTTAACACACTGCCTGCGAAGCACGATGAAACGGCAAAGACAGCGCAGAGTGTGGCATTAACGACCTGAATGGTCTGGAATGAGTTGGGATGTCCACCTGCTGCTCCGAGAAGGTTGAGGGCTTGGTAAAGGCCAGCGGTCAGACCGACTATGGTGCCCATGATGAAACTGAAGCGTGGGATCGAGTGTTAGGTGTGTTCGTGAAAGCATATGGGCGGGAAACTCACTTCTGCCACCATGGTGAGTTGAGGCGGAATGCCGGCACACCCGGAATCTTGAAGCCCATTATCGGAGGATTCTACACAGTAATAAGTGCAAATCTCTTAGAGAAGGAGAACTGAAAAGTAATAGCAAAATGGGGCGACGGTGGCCGGGGGATGTATTTGTAGCCTCTTTATATTGGCGGTTAGACACAATAGATTCCCCGGATTGATAAGGCTCGTACCTCCCGCAGAATTGACTGTTCCTATTGCAAGGAGACTGTGGGGAAGTGATAACAAACTCCTCAATACGAGAAAAGGGGTACATAAGCCACTAGCAGAGTCTAGTCTGTCTGGCCCGTAACTTCGCGTTACCAGCGGTCGGATTCACGCTGAAATGCGTGGCATAGAGCAAGGTATAGTCCAAAGCTCCGTGCTGTGATTCACGAAATCCGGAATATTCTAGCCTCGGGTAAATATTTGATGCTCCAGAGCGCTTATACCCGTTTTATTGTCTATCGTTATCTTGCCACAAGGGTCTGAAGGGCCTGGGTAACGCTCCTGGATCCAGCTTTGATCGACCCCTCGTCGCTCGTTTCCCCTCAGCGTGGTTTGACAGGATCTACCTTCTAATCTCTGGCCCGACTGAGATCTTTAGCGGACCCTTGCAGAAGTAAGACACTCAGTGACCAGTCTAACGATGATCCATCAATAGATATCGTGGTCATATGGGAGGTCACATGCGGCTTACGACCCTAAGTAGATGAGCATGAAAAAGAGGTGCAGAAACTGGAAAGTATGCTATAATGGCTCTCAGAAAGTAGCGTTGCTGACTGAGCATCCATCCGTATTATCATGCCGTCGAGATATGCTTTATCATCCCGTATCAATGTCGACTCCACGCTTCCTGTCAAGCAAAAGCTGCGAGGATCTCTTCAGTATCAATTCCATCAAAGTCCCAGAGAAGATCAGCTTCTCCATCAAAATCATACGGATTAGGTAAGATTGACGAACTGTGGTCCAGCGTCGACTGCGAGAATGTCCAGTCGCTAATCGTAGCTGTGCCAGCACTGGGAAGTTGTATTTCAAGGTGATGGAAAGGTGGTTGGTTCGTGGAAGGCACTCCCGTATCCGCGAGTACGGCAAAAGGCTCAGGTGTCATGGAAGGTCCATAGTTCCCAACGGAAGGCTCCCCTTCTGGTGGTAGCGGCGAGAAAAGCGAAAAGTGATTCAGTTGTGCCTTCAATGATTGCAGGTCAAACGGCCCCGCTGGATCCGACTTCGACCATGAGTGCAATTTCTCGACGACTGCACGTGATACTGCTTCAAGGGCAGATGCACGCACACCCATGCTTGGCCAGCGACGCGATATCTTTCTGAGGAGAACAGATGCTGTTTGTATATAACGACAGATAATGGGGATGTCTTCTCCCTCTAGGGTGGTAGGGGCGTCTTCGCGAGACGCGATCCCAACCAGAACGATCCCAAGAATGCATATTGACGCTTCTATAAGGAAGTAAGAAGCGTGCCATATATTGAAAAGCTTCCCCATTCGCTCTATGATGCCAAGTTCTTTCAAGACAGCAATAGAAGCTTGAAGAGCTCTCTTGCGCATTTCTTGCGTAGGCGTAAGGCGTCGAGGCGAAGGCCGGTTAAGCCTCATAATTTGGCATTGAAATAGCAGCTCATGGAACTCAATCTTCTCACCAAGGTTTATACTCTGATGTGTCGTCTGATACCAATTTTCTAAGCGTTGGTGTATGCGGGTGAACCATTCACCGAAAGAATCATCTCTTGGTATGTCATCGAATGGTATTGTTGGGTAATACATTCCACGGGTAACTTCTGATTCAAGCTCTCGGAGCAAACAAAATTGACGACTGGTTGCAGACTGTGAGTCCGTATCGGTCAACTATCAGCGGTTAGCACTAATAGGTGTGAACAGGATCCGGAAAGTTACTGGTCCTATTGATGCAGATTTCGGCCATATAAATGGCCTACACTGGACCGTGTGCACAGCACTAGTCACCTTGTCAGCAAGGCCAGTACTAAGACATCATCGAGTGGAGATCGAACTTTACCAGTCAATGTTGTATGAGTTCCAGAAAAGCCGTTTTCGCTTCTTTAGTGTGGCGACATCCAAATCATTCTGTATAGAAACAGGCAATTCATGCTGCAGTCCGAGCTGCAAACAGAGTCTTGTAGCCGCGGCAGCACATCTACTGCAATCGACATGCTTCGGATTCGTAAAACCATAATGTGTCAGAAGCTGTAACGCCTGCAGTCTTTCCCATGGGTCGATTGGCCCAGCCTGACCTAGTGCATCTACCGCTGTTGTCCAAAACCCATATGAGGCAGATGTTGCTCTCTTTTCATCACAGTACATCAATGTTTGCATCTGAAAACCAATTAGTAGACACGCTTAGATTTTTGGGAAGGTAGGGCTCCGAACACTGATTGCTAAGGTGACATGGACACAAAAGATATCGAAAGCAGATGGCTGTGTGTTGTTATAGACTCTATCAGACGCATTGAACAGGTCCGACTCCTCAACCGCCGGGTATAAAGGACGATAAATCTCGCAATAGTGTTTCAACATGGTATCGACAGCATGACGAGGAATCGACGAGAGTTTATTAGTTGACGATGCAGACTCCTCGGCTTGTTTCGGCATGTCAAAGTCCTCCATTGAAGTACTCAGATACGGTTCAGGTGAGCCAGAGAGGAAGAATGTTGAAGTTAGCGGAAGGAGGCTGTCTTGACCTCGCAAAGCGCGGTGTGGGATGGCAATAGTTGCGGCAAGTCTGGTAGCAAGTCGTTCTGCAGATTCCAGCGAAATATCGAGATCGGTCCTAGTTTGGCTCTGAATGAGTCCTAGCTCAGTCTCTAGACGAGCAACCTCTTGCTCTAGGTGTGAAGTCGTGCTTCGAGGTCTGTCAACTCCCTGGATGGAATCATATCCCAGGCATGCTGCCCCAGCTGCCGCACAAGCGCCGCATACCGGGTACTGAAAGTCACACTGACAACATGCTTAGCAAGCCAACTGGACTAGTACGTCAAGGAAATGCTCACACGAATCTTGCGCCTACGGCAACGCGTGCAAGCTTTGCTATGCCTATGCTTTCTTTGTCCGTCAGGGCTCATGATAGAAGGTGAGCGTCAAATCTATGGTGATGGGATTGTGCACCAAGCGCTCTGCGATAATTGCACACTGAGGACGAGTGCTAAGAACAAATACGGTGCCCAGTATGTCGACGTAGTAAATGTAAATTAAAGGACTACTCGCTGGATGTCGAAGCCCCCGTCAAACGTTGCGATTTGGGTCTGGATAAATATCGGTCCAACCCCTCAAATGCTAGCGCCAACCCCACCTGCTTATGATGTTTCTCCTCTACGCACTTTGTAAACCAGTGGATGTCAAGCTACACCAGAGAAAGAAGTTACTTAAAACATTATGAGTTGGAGCAAGCATTGATTTCAGTCAGTCTGGAGCTATTGAGCCTCAATGCCACCCTCAATCTGTAGAAGGTAATCCCTCAGCCTTCAACCAGTTTGCAAGACTCGCCTCGAATTTCTTTGGTTCATCTGACGGCGGACTATGGCCTGAATATTCGAAGATCTCCAATGTTGCACGTGGGATCTTACTAGCAATGTCTTGACTGGCCTCCACAGGTGTCACATTGTCATGTCGTCCAACGACGAGGAACGTCGGAGCCTTGATGATCTGTTAGAGATATCGCCGTAACAATCTGGATATTCGCTCATTCGGCTTACCTTTATTGTTTTGAGCTGATCTCGTACGTCAAATCGTGGCATATTCACGTTAAAAGCATAATTTTGGGTGGACGAGTGATACTTCACCGTCCCTTGGAACTCTGTCGACTCTGGAATATCTTGGTCGTCAGGAATGTTTGGATTTGGAGGTGGTGCGTAGAAAGGAAGCAGTTCCATGATGGCATCTTCGAAATCCTGGTCATTGAGTAACGTTCCAGACCACAGACGGACTTGACGAGCAGCATCAACCTGCACCTTGTCGGACGTCAAAATCTTCGACAAGACAGCCATTGGGCCAACCTTGCCGTTTGCCCAAGCCCCTCGAAGAATCAGCCCGTCCAGTCTGTCCCCATGTTTGATGGCGTAGTCGAGGGCAATAAATGCTCCGTAGGAGGCTCCAGCAAGCACAAATTTTTCTGCACCGTAAAATTTCCTGGAATTGATATAAGCCACGAGACTGGCAACTCTGATCGTTCGGTTTACCTGAGGTTTTCAATGTCATTGATCCAACGTTCATGACTATATGGTCCAACGTGGTCGGAGGCGCCACTTCCCCGACCGTCATACACCAACACTCGATAAACGCTCGATAGAAAAGTGTACGAAGCTGTTGGTTCTAGATGAGTTGATAGACCTGGTGCGCCGTGAAGTGAAATGAGCAGAGGCCTGGAAGCTGATCCGTCGCCATCCCCCAGTATCTTCACATGTAACTTTACTCCATCATCCATCGTCACAGTCGAGCCCCCGGCGGTTGATGCGTCGTTTGTTGACATGATGGATGATTCAAGAGAGGGCGGTTGAACGAGAACTCCAAGCGTCAAGGCGTTGCTTTAAAAGACCTGTGATGCTGCTTTGTAATGATTGACCACAGGTACGAATGTCCTCAAAGGCCTCACGCTTCCCCTAGGAGGATTTCGAATCAGTCCACAGCATGCGAAAAACACAGCGTTAGCATGGAGCGATCTCGGGTACTCGATGCTTCGTGGGCTTCGCACTTCTTAGTCATGAATCCGCATCAACTCGATTTGTGCAGTATTCATCAATTCATAAATGCCACACACACAGAAGACGAAATTGATCACACGCACACAAACGCAATCTCATATGTATCGATAATCACATTCATCTGCGATATGGAAGGACCAGGGCCTGGGGCTTTGCCACAGTGTACCAGAGAGTGACGGGTCGAAAGCTGGACTTAACGGAGGTAACCTTTGACAAGGCACACACGCTAGGGAAGCCCCGCTGACCCCACTTTAGAAGTGCGGGGAATCCTCGATGCTATCGTTGAACCTCCTCGGTGGCTCCCTGCACCAGTCGTTTACGGCATTCGCCTTCGTCAAGGCAAAGACGCTAGGCGAAAGGCGATGACATCAAACAGCCCCTTTTTTGTGCAGCGTCGGCATCGCAACTTGATCCATTACCAATCAAACTTGGTAGCTGTAGAATTGGAGGGCTACCTGATCGATATCTACACTGTCTGGATACTAGGACCTGACACCTAGCCTCTGATGGATCCACCGAGTAGAGGAGCAACTCGAATTGGATCAAGTCCATCTTCGAACACTCGATCCTGAAGCACTATCTCGCAAATGTTCGCACAAAATTATTCATCGAATTTCTGGCTAGGTTAGAACGACCAATCTACGACAGGAAGGTCTTCGCAAGGCCTTCCGATTACCACTCTACCCGTGCAGCTTGTCAAATCCATCAGAATAGTTCCCAACGTTATGATGCGGTCAATTCCAACCGCACCAGGAGGAACGCTCCTGCAGATTGCTGGAGGGCTTCCTTGCTCATCTGAGAGCCTTGCCCTCAGGGACTCAAATGTCGTTGGTAATGCGAGATCCAGATCTCTTTCCGTCAGTTCTTGCATTCGTGCTAATCGCTTGAATGAATCCGAAGCAGGATGGTCAACTAGCTTCACCGGCCGGCCTGGTCCGTAGAAATGGTTTGCATGAGCCACGTAGCCACCTTGCGGAGAGATCGTGAAGACGCCAAGAGGGGAGCATTCGAGATCAGCAAAATTGCCACTTCTGTCAGCCAGTAAGTAGTTGATTGAACTGGCCAGCCCGAATTCTTCGATGATCGCAACAGCGCTGCTGAAGCTAGAGGCGTACTGGAGTAGACGCCGTGACATAATGTGAACAGGCATGCCGTTCTGGTTGAGGGCCCCGGATCGGAGTGCATTCATGCAGAATCCGAAGCCTGCACTGTTCATGCCGATTTTACCAACAATCCCAGCCTCACCTAGGAACCTGATTGCGATATCAGACCCTGCCGGCTGGATGTGAAGGAACACCATGCCCTTCTGTAACTCTGGAATCATGTCCCAGTTCTGTGCAAGGAACATCTTGCCATCTTGAGCTATCTGGCCGACGGACGTGCATCCATCAGTGTAGTTTGTAAAAGCAATCTCCGTACGGACATTGAGCGTAACAATGTCCGCTAATGTCAATCCACGTCCGGCTCCTTCTGCAATACCTCTCATCTCTTCGACAATCTCAGGCCATTGCCTCTCAATTGTGGGAAGAAATCGCTGGACAGCTCGCCGACGTGCTTCGTCCCACGTAATCTTAGCTGTCTCTCCAAAGAAATAGGTGTAAGTTGCAACATTATGATGAATTTCAGTCGAAGCGGCGCTCCCGTGGGTCAAGCCGATCTCAAAAGGACTACCACTGCAGTGGACTGTCTTGACGTTTGGGTCGTCCATTGTAACCTTGGATTTGGCAATCATATTGAGGAAGGAGACCTTGATGACCGTGGGTGTTTGAATCGATAGACAACAGACGGATAAAACGAAGCAATGAAATAGGAGGAGGGAACAAGCCTCGTGTTGCACACTGTTGTGATAGACACACTCCTTCCTGGCACGTGATTGCACACGGAAATGACCGAGATCTTCACCTAGACCACCGGAAGGAACCGCAACTCAGCATAGAGATGGAAAGTCTGAGAAATCGGTTCGGCACTTCCTAATGAGCCTCGAGCCTCTCGCCTCGTGCGTAGCGCCTATGAATGTATGGTGTCTGACAATGGAAAACGCAGGCAACTCCTCATCCTCAATGTGCTCGATCCATTCTGCACAATTTTCACGTTCGAGGTAGTCAGGCAGTCAGCATTTGTCATCCAGGGAAAGGTACTGACATCCCTTCAAGACGTCTTAAAACGAAAAGTACCTTGAGATTGAGCTACTTCCACTCACCACTCAAGTACAATCTACCAGGGCTCCACCCACCACTAGTGCTTCAAGAGCTCATCCTCTGCGATCACCATGAAAGCAATAGCAGTCCATGGAAGGAAAGCAACCCTCGTCGAAGATCGCTCCGTTCCTGCTCTTCGCGATGGTTTCGTGCTCATCAAGGTCGCGGCGGTTGCTCTCAACCCGACAGACTGGAAGCATCTTGAATACAACTTAGTGGACGATGGATGCTTGATTGGTTGCGATTTTGCTGGTCAAGTTGTTGAAATCGGTGAAGGCGTTAGAAAAGACCTGTCCAGGGGCGATCGTGTGGCGGGAGTAGCGCACGGAGGGAACTGTGTAGAACCCCAAGATGGGGCATTTGCAGAATATATAGTGGCAAAAGGGGATCTCTTGATAAAGATTCCTGGGAGCATGGGTTTTGAAGAGGCTGCAACTCTACCACTTGGGGTAGGAACGGTCATGCAGGGATTGTATCAGAAGGGATTGGTGATGAATTTGCCGGATGCACCGGCCAAGGAGAAGTCCTTCGTGTTGATATATGGTGGAGCAACCGCAACTGGAGCTCTCGGTATTCAATATGCTAAGCTGTAGGTCATCACGCCAGGAGGTCACCATACATAGCTGATGACACAAGCAGGTCTGGGTATACAGTTCTCACAACATGCTCACCAAGGAGCTCAGAGTATGTCAAAGCACTAGGGGCTGATGAGGTTTTCGACTATAACGATGCCGATGTGGGGTTGAAAATTCGTGGTTATACGAACGATCGCCTGCTTCTAGTTTGGGATATCATTAGCACCGAAGCATCAGCTCAAATTTGCGCAAAAGCGCTCTCTTCGGGTTCCAAAAGCTGTAAGTATGCATCCTTTTTAGGGAATTGCAGCCCCAGAGACGAAGTTGAGAGCATCGGGACCAACTTGTACACTATTTGGGGAGAGGACTTTCGATCCGGATGCACTGAGTGGCCCGCTGTTAGGGAAGATTTCGAATGGGGCACGAAATTTATGGAGCTGACGGAGAGGCTTCTTGCTAAAGGGCAGCTGAAACCTCACAAGTGTACGGTGAGGGAGGGTGGTCTGAATGGGGTATTGCAAGGTTTGGAAGATTTGAAGAACAACAAAGTGAGCGCCGAAAAATTGGTTTATCAGATTGTTGAAGACTGAGGAGGCAATAAATAGTGACAGCATTATATGATATGATAGATAGATACATAGTTCTCAGATACTATTAGTTGTCTCAGATGAGATGAGTGTTCCTTCGAGTCGAATGATGGAAACAACATCTCATGCTCAAGGAGACTAAGACTTTGTCTTGTACGGTTACAATACGTATGGTTTACCCTTATTTCGGCTAATCTCAATGCGAGTCAGCCAGGGTTTGGTTTGGCTCTCTTTGATCTATACTTAGCAACCTAAGCGAGTCAACGCGGATGATGATTGAGATCTCTATCTCTTGCCACTCTATAGTCTCTATTCTAGTTTATATAGAATTTACTAGGTGATTGATCTCTAGGAGCCACGATCCTTCTCCCTCTTTATCCCCTCTTCTATCCACCAATACACAGTACTTAAGCACGAATGGAAGTTTACCGCCATTTCTTGTACTTTCTGCTATATAAACTATAAGGTGATACTATATTAACGGTAATAAAGATCTGAAACCTGTATCAATGCGACCTTAGCCGTATGCCGCTGTTCGTGTTTAGCTAACAGAAACTCGGATATGAAGGTGGAAGATAAAGGAACTGTGGGAGAGAGACAGTAGAAACGTATAGGAAATGGTCAACTGAACGCATATCTTAATTCTTATAATACAACGTCGAGCTGCGGCATCAAACACCCTCTCGCACAAGTCTCCTAATGAGGAAACCAACGTTCTTTGTTCTACTTATACTCGGGCAGTGACCTGATTGCATCTTGTGGACATCAACATCCACGCCAGCTTCATTGACTAATATGTTGACTATGCGCTGTTGCAGCTCTGGAAACACACATTTATCCTCCATGCATATCAGGTATGATATTGCGAAATTTTTGTAGCCTTCAAACGTCGCTTTTCTGGTAAAGGAGATTGCGCTGTTAACTTCACGCATTCCAGTCCCTCTGATTCGGGCACGTCACTATAAGGGATCTTTGCTGAGCCGTGTATTTACCGGGCCATGTAGCCGTCTTTCCAGACTCACCAGTTGCTGAGAAAATGGCGACGAGCATGCTTGGGGAGACTCACCTCATGCACAATGAAAAGTGTGACCTCAAAACCCATCAGATCCACCAGACTCTCCCCTATTCTTGCCACCAGTGACGTGCCATACTGGACATGTAAATACCTCCAGGGTTGCTGGCTGCTGTTCTTTCCTTCTTGGAAAAGTTCTTGCTGCCCACAGTCCCGGGGATAGCGCCATAGGAATGGGAGACCATGAATATCGACTTCCTGCGTCTGCCAGTCTCTCCACAACACAGCTTACGTATGCTGCATCGCCATCCATGGTGGCTAGTGGAAGCGGGTCGCGACGCCCAATTGAAGGATAATGGGCAAATTCAACTTCATAGCCATCGGCTTCAGGTAGCCGATCACTCTGGGATAGAGAACAACGGGGCAGAAGGAACCTGGAACTATGAGAATTGTAGGCTTTTCATGCGAGCTACTAAACAATCATGCGGAATGCAGCTTCAGAGGCGCGGGTAGAACTAACAGCCAATTAGACCTCTAATCTTATATTTTAAGATATACCTTCAACAGCCTTAGGCACCGCCCTGAGACCTTCAACGCGTAAATCTGCAGCTAGCAACATGACTGGGGGGAGGGTGGGGGGCCATATTTAACAACGTTCGTTAGTGTTTGTAGACAAGTCGTGGAGAGCAATGTCATTCGTCTATTAGCTGTAGTAGAACCGACCAACTAAAACGTATTCTCTTACAGTACCTTTGGGGTTGGGTTGGCAATTATTTTGGAGTCTTCGCTGTGTAGATCTTTACGCGCCATGACTGCATCTTCAGACCCCTGCATGCCCATAGCAGCATTGAAACTACCAATGATCATTTTCGTCCGTGTTCTTATGTCTCAGCTGGAGTATGAAGCATTCAGGTCATAGGAAATTTTCAGCTCCTGTGACTTTGTGCATGCCGAGCCGCCAAAACATTGGTCATCATCATTTCTATTATTGTCTACTGGCTCTCAGCCTTTTAGAAACGATTGATGGAAATTTACGAGGTTACGAAATTTGAGACTTTTGTCATCATCCTGACGGAAGATAGTCTTCAAGCTGAGCCGTATCTGCATCAGTGGACAAGTCGAAAGACTCACCGAAAGAACTTGACATCTGATCATTGAGCTTAAACGAACTGTCGAGAATCAAGCGGTGAGAATGCCTCCTGCACATGTGCTCCGTACCTAGTATTCACTAGCTCCTCGTCTCTCGTTATAAAAGTTGGACTTGATTTATGCCCCTCCCTCCGTCTATCAGCTGTTCTGGGCGAGGCTGACTGGCAAAGCTGATTGGCTACAAAACTTTGCAGCGAACTGTAGCTTCAAAATATGAACATTTGAACTTCATTAAAAGTATTCCTCTCGTATATAAATAGGTGAGTTCTAATGAGAAGATCTTCCTTTAACACTCATCGTTATATTCTATTCTATTATTACTTGTTACCATTGACTTCATTTAATCCTTCGGGAAAATGCAAATCTCTACCCTAGGCCTAATGATAGGCTATATGGCAATTCTAGTCACAGCCCAAATTTCGATCATGGACGAGATTCAGGATGAGTACAACCGAACTGGAGGCTCAGAAAAATGGGGAAATCCGATCAAGGAATGGGAGAATGCTCTCTGGGGCAAGCAGCAAGTTTTTGAAAACGGCATGTTCTTCGCTACAAATACTACCGGTGGTCTACACGTCGCAGGCGTTAGTAATGGACCGGTGCTTAACAAATATCTCAGCAACGAAGGACCTTCCCAATACGGGTTTCCAGATCTTGAATACATCATAGATGCATATGGGTACTCGAACGTCCAGAAAGTGCTTTTCATCCACCCAGTCGATAACGTCATAAATGATCTTACATATGCTCCCGACAGCGGTCTAGAGCCACAGTGGATTTCTGGCAAAGATTTCCCACAGCATCATTATCTTGGATGGTATGACGAAATGGGAATGCCAGTAAGTGCGGCGATAGCGACCACAATCGGCCAAATATATATGGAGTTTGAGCACGGTACTCTGGTGAACATACTGAATGAGGCAAGGATAGAATTTGTGGGGCCAAGGAAGGTTCAATTACAAAGTCTCCTCACTTACGAATCCGAGGGCCCGTTCCAAGGTGAGAACGACTTAATGTTTGTTTTTCGGATCCAAAAGAATGGCGGTACAATCTTCCAGCAGGTATACGGTCCGTATTCCAACAGTAACTTTTTGAACCTGGCCGACGTTATTGAACCCTGTGGCCGTGTTGGACCTGTCATCGCCTTGCGGCCCACTGATACCATTGAATACGACGTTCTCGTTCAGGACTATGACGGATCAGGCTTTGGGTCAACCGCCCCAGATCATATTGGTTTTCGCTCTTCAGGACTTCTAACTATGAGCACGGCGTGGGGAGTCAGGAGTCATACAAGCAATCATAACCTTGGACCCGAGTTCGATAAACTCAGAAGTTTCAGATTCTGGACAAGCCCTTGGGGATGTGGTAATACATGCAATGGGGTACTGACGCCTTGCCAGGAATAAGGAATAGGAGTGTTGGTATTCGGCCCCCACTACGTTGCTCTACTATTCTACTTCACCACCCAAGTTTTACAAAAGTGCACCGCAAGGCGCACCCAAGGCAGATAGCAACATCTCCTCCAACAGGAGATATCTCTATATATAGGGGACTTGCTCCCATCTCTGCTCCAACAGTCAGAGCTAATTCAATACCACGCGCATCTATATATACTTTCCTTTCATTCCTTCCTACACTCTTTATACAAACCAGTAGTAGTTAACCTATATAGTTAGATATTAGGTCTATTGCCATCCAGGAAAAACCCTCTAGGGATGAAAAAACCTACCTTCTGGCTCTTTCCCTGCTAATTAACCCCCTAGGTTGCCTAGACAACATAGCGCCATGCATAACAATATAGGAAAGTGTGCTTGAAGGCCGGTTGTCTGGGGGAGCTTAACCTTCCACCTGGCTAGGACTTCTTGCCTGAGCACTCAGGATAGTGTTATAGGCTAGTCACCGTAGCAACTATCCAATCTCTTGCTGGGATTGTGAAACTCATTTGTGCTCCCCTCTATATAGAGGAGTTCTAACTCGCGGGCGTATAGCCTGCGATTGTGTTGAGGTAGGTGAACCTGCCTCTTTGGTAGAAGCCCTGTACAGCCAGGGCGTCCTCCAGATAGGCCACGAGCGGTGTTCCTTTACAATCTTGGAAGTTCTTGGCACCCACACACAACGCAGATTTTTCAAACCGCACTGTGAAATGGCGTGGTATAGGTGAAGGGCTGTTACTAGCTGAGCGAACACCCTCTCTAACGGGCGTAGGAAGTGTAGAAAGGAAGGTGTTACGACGGCACTCGCTTCGCTTGCTAAACCTATCTCTGTAAGGTAGAGGATTTGAACCTCTCTAGTAAACACTGAGTGTTTACTCTCCGCACTACACTACCGCTGTTCCGTGTACGCACCTTGGTAGATTCACTTAGTTTCCTGGCCTGTCTACATAGCGACTACAGTAGCCAAACTCCCGTTGCCAGGACGATAGTAGTCTACTTAACAGTCGCTACTAGTACTAGCGCCCGCACTTACACCAGACACAGCGTGAAGGCGTGAATCTATTTTCCTAGCCTACTGCAAAAGCTGTTCTACGTACTCACAGAGGGCGAGAAAGGTTATTACGTCACTCTTTTACTAGTATGTATTGTTTCTAGGCAGAAAAACCACTCCCTCTTTTCGTCTAGTCGTACATACTTCAGCTGCGTGCAATTAAGGAGTATCTATCTAGTTTCTCTTTTGGCTACTGTGTTAGACGTTAAATTACTATTAAAGAAGGTCTCTAGCTCTCTATCTGAAGTAGTGGCATAAGAGAGGCCTATATACCCTGTTACTAGACTCTACCTACTTCCATATCTACCCCTACCCAGTCTATGCTCAGTCCTTCTCTTGTTTCAGAACTATGCTCATCCCCTATCTATCACGCCGCTAAGGCCCAGTATAGGCTCCCCCTTGGTGTTGCTGAAAATAATGGAGAGTTTTGCCCGACAAGAAGGCCGTAGCTACTGTCGAGCAAGTAGGGTCGAGCACTAATGTAGAGGTCAAGGAAGAAAGATTGGGTTGCTTGGTTGCTTGATACAGGCAATCAGTCGACAGAAATCACTCGGTAAAATCAATGCCCGCAGCTGAGAGCCTCAGGAATCCATCTTTCCCATTAAATTTCACAACGAGATGGAGTTCAAGGCCGTAAATTGCTCCGGCCGGGTTTTCGATCTTCAAATGCTCACTCTGGAACTTGCTACGTGTACTGCGCAGTTCCAAGCCTTCCTTATTAAATACTATCTTTTCGGTATCCAGCATTCTCACGGCATCAATTTCGGTATCGGGTCCGGATTCAAATCGCAGGCTCGCAATTCTTGGCTTCATACGTTTCCCTCCCATGATAACAGGCGTCGGAATGGGAATGTGGATCCACCCGTTGGAGGTGGGACTGTAGGGAGCCGGACGAATTTCCACGTAATAGCCCCTCTGCCAGACCAGCCATTCCTTTCTTTCCACGATTGCATTGTTTCCATGCGTCTAGAATGCGTAATACTGAGGTGTTTAAACCCCGATTGAAGAAGCGATGTTCTGCGTGGTTTCGACGGACATGACAGAGGGAACTCGTTATTGACAATGTCTTCGTGTCAACGCTGGATACTTTTCAGGTCTTTTCGACAATTTGATTATAAATGTAATAATCTCTTGTTAGATTTTTTTTGAAAAGTGAGCATGCCACCGTCAGCTCCGCCAGTACCGAGAAGGTCTAATTTATACGGTAAAATCAGTCCAAATGGCCCCAAATTGAGGCTGAAAGAGCCGTATATGCGGCTGAGTATGGAAAGATTTTGTAGATTTAGACACGCACACTGTAAGCTTCACGAATAACGGTGTTCGACCATTCAAAATGAGTTTGGCTCTACAAAGAGCGCACTGAAGCACCATATAGATGACAGAGCATCTAACAGTCGCGATCAAAGCTGCCGAAGAATTCGAGGTGGACCACACGGGGTATGGCGCAACTGATTCTAGCATAGAACCTCTGCTCCGTAATGCTCGTAGAATAACTACCTTTCGTTCATCCTTCGGTTCGGTCCCCATAAGATCGTCAGAACTTCTAGCCGTCCACTGATATAGTGATGTCAAATGAAGTTCAGATATCGTCCATGTGAGCCCAATTCTTAGTGGCCCAATGCCTTTATGCAGCCGATGTTGAAGTAGTTGGACTTGTCTGTACGATATTTAAAGGGTGACAACTTCTGTGCTGTATCCCAATTCCCATGGTGTATCCCAACTTCCGTGGCGCAGCCCAAAGCTCATCGACTCCTTGACGATAATGCCATCGGTATTGAAATAGACACCATAACAGTCTTGCAGCGCTTGCTCAACAGTATCGAAGTCAAGGAACGAGCCCTTCACGAATTCAACTTGAGGAAGATTGGCAAAGGTAGCTTTGACGTATAGACTGTCTGGATTCCGAGAGAAGACTCGAACAGTGTAATGCTCCTCGATCAAAGCTTGTACAACGGCGAAACTTTGAGCGCCCGTACCTCCAATGATGAGAACACGCTTTAAGGAAGACGCCATTTTTATTCGAATTGGAAATGACTAGGTTAATAGTATCTGTAATGTTGCTTGTTGCTGAGAAGTAAACTGTTTATTTAAAAGCCAGCAACAGAGCTATGTTAATAAGTGTATTTTCTCTAATTTAGCTGTCTCTAAAACTGCTAGGTCCGATTCTAGCCCAATACCGATTGCTTGTCAACAAGACTAATCATCCCTACCTTGTTGATGTTCAAGGATCTTGATCTTGGTATTGGGTTACAGAGAGAATTTTTACCAAGAAAAGTTGAGCAAAAATACGTTGAACAATTGTGGAACCACTCTCTGGATAGTCCTTCTATTCCCAGCTTATGGTTGGAGGCCACTTCTTACTAAAATGCCGTCATTGGCCATTAAGATATCTGTACTTCCTGCTAGGATCCTGGCGATGCAGCCAGCCATAACACACAAATTCAATACGCTTCTATAAATACTTTCACATCTGAGCCACGCATTCACTACTATAACAAACTATTATGTCTTACATCCGCTAGATTCCGAAGAAACTAACACGTGAAGAATCAAATCATAAGTTGATCAGTGCATTGGGATGGATCCTATTCGAAGTCTGGGTCTTTGTGTTGATATAGAATGCATATAACGATATAAAGAGTGTAAAGCATGCTTCCCTCAATATCTTATTGTTTCAGGAGTGTCAATCCACATACACCTTCCTCCGTCAGTACCTTCTCTCGAAATGTTTTCAAATAATCCTACAGTTTTGATAGTCCATGGCGCATGGCACGTACCTAGTCATTACCGCTTGCTGGAGAAGAATCTTGAACAACGAGGATTTGAGGTCGCTTTACCAATGCATCCGACGTGCAACAACGCCAATCTACCTAACAAGACACTCGGGGACGACTTGGCGCATATCAGACATGTGGCTACGGGTCTAGTTGCGAAGCAAAAATCTGTCATCGTTCTCATGCATTCGTATAGTGGAGTAGTAGGGACCGGTGCCCTGTCGGGACTGATGGCAAATCCTGCAAAGCCTGACGATGGAGGTATTGTCGCGATGGTATACATGTCAGCCCTTATTCCTTTCGAAGGGGAATCGCTTGCAGGCATCTTTGGCGGGAAATTGCCGCCATGGTTGACTCCAGACGAATCGACAGGGCTTATTAGAGTTGAGGACCCGGCGATGCACTTTTATAGTGACCTCTCACCGAGTGAACAAGAACATGGGATCAAAGAACAAGTGGTGCATCCGATCACGGCTCAGTTAAGTCCAATAGCATCGGTATCGTGGAGGGAGATGAGTGGTAGGATTTGGTATTTGATTTGTGAAGGCGATCGAGGGTTACCTCCTTTTGTTCAGGAGATGATGATCAGAGATTAATAAAAGAAGGTGTTCAGGTTCATGTCGAGCGTTGTGGTGCGAGCCATAGCCCATTCTTGAGCATGCCGCAAAGAGTGGGTGATCTGGTTGACCAGGTCAGAAAAGCCTGTTGAAACCCATAAGTTAAGATACTTATTACTTCTGCAATTTGAGAGGAAGCAAGTTCCAGTATTCACTTACTTGAATCCTCAACGATGTAACTTTGCCATTATATGTGAGCATCTATCGACAGCCTTGAAGGGCCCCATGACAAATTTTCACATATTGAACCTATAGTATCTTGCCTGGCAGGAACAACCTTGCTTTTCCCGTGGTAATTTGTTCGACATCCCCGTCCAAATTTCGTCGTGGAGATTCGTGCAAATGGAGAAAGCAAAACAGAGTCCATGGTGTCCGTTGACCTCTGGTCTGCGTCGTTCTTTGGAAGAGAATGATGAAATTGGGGTTTCAAAACTGGTGTGGTATCACATCGTGAAGCTTACCCCGCAAATTTAGGGGCTAGTTAGAGTAACTGCCAGGGGAGGTTGATAAAGGAACGATCTGCTTAGAGTTCATATCTAATCATTCGTCCTGATTACTCCTCTTCGACTCTCACACTGATTACGTTCGCCCCCCCAATACGTGTATTATACTTACCTTATGGAAATCAGGAGCATATAATAATCGATAACATTCCCGCTATTCCTATTAATAATCCCCCAAGGCGCGTCCTCCAAAATCACGTCAGAATTATACTCTCTCGATTTGCCAATGGTGAAAACCTCTAAAACTACGCCTCAGCCGTTTTTCAAAAGCTTGGAAAAGATGTCGTCCTCGGCATGAGAAGTCCCGGAACGCTTCTTCATATTGTGAGATGATGACAGTACCATGATCGAAACCAGCGACCCTCTAAGAGTACCACGAAAACAGCCGCCTTGTTAGAGCTAAGGTCGGTGCATCCATGCTCAAATCAGTGTTGGTAGTGTTTGCATCATGCAGCGTATTGTAAATGGGATTTGATAGACTTGAGACTCTAGTATTTCAACACTGGGATCTTGACGCTGGGCCGCCCTCATGCTCTACATAACCATAGGCCGCTTTTGCTCATTCTGCTCACCCTGATGACCGCCAGGAGCGAGGAAGTCGGATCCGATTCCAAGAATTCAATCTTTAACGGGGATCCAAAACGAGGCTACGGGCTCTGAACACGAAACCATGGCATACTCGTAACTTGTACCTGGCAACTGCCATGCTTTGACCTTGTCAGTCGCTATACTTGCAAAGCATCCAGATTTCCAATGTTGCTTTGCCTCACGCTGCGTATCTTTGTGTCCTTTTACCTGCAAAAGTTCCGGGAAATAGTACTATAAATCGACATGTATTTCTCAAAAGTAATAATTTAGTCTACTTCCATCATATGCTTACAATGTCGTCCTAGTCTTCCAAGACTCCACAACGGCAAAAGAAACCACAGGTTGTCCTATTGGGACACCCTCGTGCGACTGCGAAACACGCTCGTGAGAGGCTATAGCCCCCCCCCCCCCCCCCCCCCCTCCACTTCAGGGCACTCTAATTGGGAACCTTCCAGTCTTCAGAAATGTCTCACCGTATTGCTCTCTGCTTTGCTATTTGAAGGGACTCCTTAAGTTCATAGCACCATCGAGTGTCCAGAATCCTAGTTCCACCGCTCCCAAGGTACCATGCGGCGAACGCCTTAAACAGCCGAATCCTCAGCCTCGATTAAATTTCTTCTGCGTAGGTCTCCCAGGCATTGCAAAGCCGAATCCATCGAGTCATAATTGATCAAGTCTCGAACTTCGTCGTACCGTTCCAGGGACTGAATGGCAAATCCTTCTGAAGTATGCCATCCAATGTGGCAGTGCATAAGCCAGGTGCCAGGATTGCCAGACTCGAAGCAGGTAGCATTGCTGTATCTGTTGTTGGAGGGTTAGGGTTCAACGTCGTGGGATCGGCGTCGTAAGTACCGGTGCCATGCGCCAGAACAAAGAAATCATGACCGTCAAGGTGAATGGGGGGGGTCAATAGGCAGCGTGGTTTCGAAAATAACGTATGCCCATTCATTGGCGTTCGCAGCTCGATAACACCGCTCGAGCTCATAAAATTGGTGTTGTTGTTGTACACTTGTAAGAGAGTTGGGCTCTCCCATTCCACATCCATCAACCTGCCGTTTATGTACCAACGGAACAGATTGTCACTGCCTCTGCCCAGAGTGAAGAGCTCGTTGTTGTCCCACAACGACGTGTTGACGGTCTTGGAAATAACGGGAACAAGGTTGGCGACAACCTCATCCGTGCAAGTATCGATATAGCTATAGCCGGTGGTGGTCGGCGTGGTTGTCGAGCCGTTGTAATGCACAATTCGCTTGATGTTGTCGAGGCTGTCGTTGTCGGAACAGGCTGTCTGCGGGATGGCGCGCATCCAGAAGCTGTCCACAACATCGGACTGATCGGCAGTGACAATCAGATCGTATCTTTGGCCTTTAGAGTTTCGATTCTACTCCTTCTCATCCTGCTGCCAAGGCGAAAGCGATATTACTAAGTGGGTTATAATCTGGATCATGATCCGAGTAATCTCAATATCGATAACTTGATCCTATCCTGATCCAAGACTTGCCAACGCTGCTCTGACAAGATAGTAAATATAATGTTTTTTGCCATTCCCCAGCCCAAGGTAGGCAGGTCAAAACTTGTCTTTTCACATTGATGCTACAACACTAGTGAGGCTATTGATACCGGTTGGTTCTTCGTATTTCGGGCCCTGGTTGCCTGAGGAGTTTGCATTGTCCCGCAAAACAATCTGCTGCTAACAGCTGCTGTACTTCAGACCCAGTACCAAAGACCACAGTGCCTGTTTATTCCAGGCAAAACTCGTGTCGTCCGCAAATCTCCCGAGGTAGGCGTCCCAATGATGGCCCAAGCCAATCTCCGATGTCCACGCAGTCACTGCAGCTCAAGGCTTGCAGCTAAAGAACGAGACATCGTGGCAGACTGGTCACAGGTCTGGGTTTTATCAACATAGATTCCACCAATATATAGAGTATTTCCGAGGGAGACATAAAGAGCTCCCAAAAAACAAAAACAATCAACAGCCAGGATTCCCAAATGGTCACCCACTTCAGTACTAACTGACCGGCATGTGGCTTAAGTACGGCTGAGCGAACGGGAAGCCCTGTTCTCCACATCCTATGGTCGATTGTGATGTTATAGTTGACCTTTATAATATATATTATCCGTAAACCTCTTTGCATCGACTAGTAAGATCGAATACTTAGCCACCGAACGCCTGTCACATATGTGACTACTGGGATTGCCTAGGGAATCAGACGGTGAGCTGCATATGGGCTACCTTGCATTGGCTGCGACCAGAAATCGAAAAGACGAAATATCGATGCCATTTAGCTATGTAATTAATGTATTGAACAATATCTGAGTTACGGTAAAAGCAATTTTCTTTGGGATGGCTTCAATTCAAACGCCGTCAGCAAGACCGATGCCAGCATCGACAGAACAGTATGGGCTCGTGGAAGAGGAATATGCTGATCGCTCTGTGATCACCCCTTAACAGTCTCAAGAGTAAGCCGCTGCACGTCTAAAATCCGAATTTCGGGATCCTTAACAGGAATCTCAACTGGAATCTCGTCATATTAGGAGCGTAACCCTCGACATTGGCCGAAACCACCTAACTCTGAGGGTCAGGTCAGGCCTGAGGAGATGAACGTCGACAAGTGGAGTAGATGATCTACGGGCAAGTGTATACCGGCAATTGGTAACTTGCAAGAGAGACTGCGTGATCGATCGGGGATTCCTGCCTAGGAATGGGCGCAAATCAACCTCTTGGCTAGGCTGCGCAACAGGCTGGGCTCGGCAACCCGCGAGCCATTTTGTCAGGCAATAGGCCCGTAAGCCTTTGAGGACCGCTCAAAAAGTCTAGAATCTCGCACGAAAATACGAGGATATCTCGGACCTATTAGCTATATGCTTGCCAGGAGGCCCTCGAGGCATTCCTGACACTTCTTAATACTGTAACTATATCTATCCGTATTTAACATAGTTGAAAAAGTATAGGACTTCACCAAGAAAGTGTGGTTCCATCGTACACCACCAACTTTCCGCCGTGCTCAGCCTTAGTTGTCGTAGATAGCACCTGCATTATGCCGTTGCAGGATGTGTCTACATCGATCATTAATGCTTTCACTGTTTCTGCATCGACGTTGAAGGCCGCCGCTCCACAATCCCCCATATCGGTGTGCACCCAGCCTGGCACCAGTGCAAACGTATGTAGCCATTTATCCTCGTCGTTGATCTGAATAGTCAACCAGGCAGCCGCCGCCTTGGACGGTCCATAAGCAGCGTTAGGGAACGGAAGTCGAGCACTAAATATATTTAATCGGCAAATTCTGTCAACAATATTCCCAGCAGGCAGCATATACTCCTTACTCACGTTAGACTGCTGGCAGTGGTCCCCATAGGTACAAAGATGGGTTCCCTAGTCGACTTCTGCAAAAGCGGACGTACAGCCTGATACAATGAAACCACGCCATATGCGTTGGTCTCCATATGGGCAGCGAAGTCAATCTCTCTCAGCTCTGCAACTGTGGGGTAGCAATAAGCCACGCCAGCATTGGCAATGACAATGTCAAGATGTTGAATGCCGTGGGTTTTGAGTGTTTCGACAGCAGTGAAGGCATCCTGCCAGATGCGACCATCTATCTTGATTATGATCAGTCTGCTGCTATCTGCAGTAGGGAGCTTTAAGAGCTCTTTGGAGGTGAGATGGTCAGGGTTGCGGTTGGCCGCGATGACGGTGTGGTTAGGAAGTTTGAGATATCTTTTGAGGAGGCCATTTCCCAGGCCACGGCTGGCACCTGTGATAAGAACGATATTAGACATGACAGGTCACAACAGATCTTGTGCTATGTGATGCTTCTTTCTGATTCAAATGTCCGACAACAACTGACGAGACTATGTAGTTGATAGGCTCACTCGCAATTTAACACGCAAAGGTCTGGGAGGATTTGTCAGCTGTTGGTAATGAAGATTGCATGGTGTTGGTTAGAAGGCCACAGATGTCTGTCTATGCAAGATTGTAGACTGTCCGCGGTCCGCGGCCCACTTGCTTCTCGTACAACAAGAATCCGGACCTGTTCTAGCAGACGATGTATTATTCGAGATATTCCCAGTTACCGGGTTCTGACATGAATGGGGACATTCTGCCGGGTTCTACAGTGCAGACAATGGTCTAGCCTTTAGAACCGCGAGTGATACTACCCCAGGAAGGCCCCGCTGAAGTTTTCCTATGAGTATCAAAAATGCGGGTTATATACCAACCAACTAGCTAAATATGGTTAGGGTCAGAAAAAGTCAGAACGGCTAGTGCGTCAGAAAGGCCGAAGCTGCCACTGGTCAGAAAGATCAGAATAGGTTAGAAGGTTGGCAACCAAGCAATTGCTTGGTATCGACAGTCAAAAAATCTAGACCCCTCCAGTCATCGCTTTTCGACACTATTATTCAATAGTCTTTTCATACCGACAAGGCGGCTAAAATGAATACATATAATATGTAGTCGGAGTTGCTCCTGCGCTGTTCCCTTTCAAAGGGACACTGCTCTTTCTTTCTTCACCACGAAAATCAGAGCGGATAGACTAGAATGGCTGGAGTTCGTCTGTACAATCTTTACGTACTCACAGTCTTGGGATTGGGTGGCTTCACCTATGGATTCGGATTCTCAGTTTTCGTGACTGCGGTGGGTCAACCAGGCTTTTATAGCTACTTCAAACTCGACCCTGCTAGCACGGTGAATTTGCCCCTTATTAACAGCGCATCAGGAGAAACCAGACTAATGAATTTAAACAGTACGCTGCCAACATTATTGGGGCTGTAAATGCCTTGTTCACGGCCGGAGCAGCATTTGGCAGTCTGGCACAACCTCCTATTGCTGACCGCTATGGCCGGAGGATGGCTCTCGCAACCGCATCGCTGTGTTCTCTGATTGGCGGTGCTCTTGCTGCAGGCTCCGTTCATATCGCCATGCTTATTGTGGTCCGCATCACGCAAGGCTTTGGGCTGGGTATGCTGCTCGCACTGGTCCCACTTTATCTTTCCGAAATTGCGGCTCCTCGACAGAGAGGTTTGGTCACCGGCGTGACTGTGCTGAGCTTCGGCACGGGGTTCTCTGTGTAAGTGAAGATTATGCGGGACACTGGTAACGACTGATAATGTCTACAGCTGCGCATGGATTGCCGTAGGAACCTATTACGCAAATCAGACAGTACAGTGGCGTGTTCCCCTGGCTCTTGCATGCGCTTCACCACTCTTGATGCTGATTGCGTTGCTGACAATACCAGGTAGGAATATTGGCTTCAGGTGCGGCCAGTCTTTACTAAGTGTATCAAGAAACACCACGATACCTCATTTGGAATGGTCGCAAAGAACAGGCTTGGAGCGTCCTTCGCCGACTGCACCATGACCCAAACGACCCCGAAGCTCGTGCAGCAAACGCAGAGTTTACCCAGATTGTGCTGCAAGTCGAGCATGACAAAGAGAATGGTGGCGGATTTGTTCAGTTATTCAAAAAACCGACGCTCAGGAAGCGAGCTCTGCTGGTAATCTTCGCGACGTATGTACTTCGTCTGACGCTTCCTGGTCGCCAACTACTAACTTTACTCGCAGATGGGCGTCGGTCTCAACAGGAGTACGTGTTCGTTTCCATTCAGAACACTCCAAATCTGACAAGGAAATTCTAGGTTATTGGCATCAGTGCCTATCTACCGCTGATATTCTCCGGACTAGGTCTTGAGGGAGTCCTACCCTTGGTTATGTACGGTAAGGATTAGCAAACCCCAACTCTACTCTATCTATGGTCCCAAGCCAACATGCCTTGCAGGTGTTTGGACCACGATTGGCACTCTAGGTGTTGCTCTCGCCATCTCCATCGTCGATAGAGTTGGAAGGAGGATCATGCTTGGTAAGTCGTAGTTTGCCCACCAGTTGAGTGACTTGTGAAATTGACTGTAGCTAGTTGTCGGCTATCCGCTTATGGCAGTCCTTCTGCTGAGCGAATCCCTGCTTCAGAATAGGTACCTTGGCAGCAACGACCGCGGTGGTCTTGCTGCTTGCCTTCTCTTCCTCCTGATGTTCATCGTCACCTATCAGTGCGTGGACGCTCCGACCATCATTTGGATCGCTGAGATATGGCCAATAGCGTATCGAGCAAAGGGCATCAGCCTTGGTCTTTGTTCCTACTTCGTGGCTTCGCTCACGTACACAACACCGAGTGCCCTTGCATTCAAAAACATGTTTGTTTCCCCTTGCTCTCTTCATAGTTCAATGTGCTGAGATTTGTGGTATAGCGGTTGGCACATGTATCTATTATATATGGGCCTATGTGTTATCTGCTTCGTAATTGTCTACTTTTTCATCCAAGAAACTAAAGATCTGCCCATGGAAGAACTGGCTGCGCTTTTTGGTGACGAAGTTGTGGTGCATATCACCAAGGATGGAAAGGCGATCACGGAGGATAAAGAACTCGACAATATCGTGAAATCACAACTCGAGCAAGTCCATGCAGAAGACTTAAAAACAAAAAGAACAGCGGTCGCAGATGAGACTGGTGCTCGTCACATCGAGTCGGCCTAAGCTTGAACAATGCGAAACTCTGTCGTAGGATCACAAGTAGTGGATGTTTTCTCATCGTATGCTCAGCTAGAACTTACCGATTGATCCATGATGGGATTATGGATATGCTCATGTTGTGTGCAGGCTCAAGTCTTCCAGGGCCAGGGACAAGGCTTTAAAGGACCAGTCTTTGGATTGAGGCCCAAAGGTCTGGTTCCAAGGCCAAGGAAGACCTATAAGCTAAGGATAACATCTTGGCACTGCTCGTCCTCAGCTTCGTAAGCTTTCGATAGCCCCTAGAAAGTGCTAATTTCAAATTTCAGGATGAAAGCTCTCGACTTTCAGTCTTGATCTTCATGAAGGTCGGCAGGTTTAGGGCCATATTTTGATTCCTGGGCATTTGCAACCATGTACATTGCCAGCTATGGCGCCAGCCTCGTCACAGTAGAGCTAGTGGACATTGACCATGAGGACCTAACACAAGAGCCGTCCGCTCCGTCACTGAAGATCTCCTTCCATAAACACTTTCCGCTTTGACTTCAAGACAGTTTCCAGGATGGTGTGATTCAGCAGCACTTAAAGTGTGCTACCACTTACATACACCCGGAAACCACTTCTATAGAGCCGAAAAAAAGTTGATTCCTATCCTACCACTTAGAATCGAAGTGGTGACTAAAGAGGGAGCCGTTTCCAAGATGCTCGAGGAACAGGGGATTATCTTGTACACAGCAATGTCACCCCATGGTCCCAAAGTTTCAATTACAGTCGAGGAGCTTGGGTGCCCTACAAAGTGATTGTTGTTGGCATGTCGGCCATGGAAAACAAAGAAGCTTGGCTCCTGGCTATCAATCCAAATGGTCGGATACCGGCTTTAGTCGACACACTGGAAGACGGCACTTCGTCCACTTTTTCGAATCCGCAAGTATCATGGAGAATCTGGTGGAGAGGTGTGACACGGAGAATACACTATCATATCCCAGAGACACCAGGGAATATTATCAGACCAAATGTTGGGCGAGTTGAACATTTGGCTTTCTGCCCTCTTTCCAGGGTATGGACGTTCTGACGTGGACTCTCCAAAACGTCAGCTTTTCTTCCACATGGCCGGAATAGGCCCTATGTAAGGTCAAGTCAACCATTTCCTTCGCTATCTGCCCTCCTCCCAGCCAGAGCAATACTCGAAGGACAGATGTCGTAATAAAACTCGTCGACTCTACCTCGTGCTTGACAAGCACTTGCAAGAATCCGGAAAGCAGTATGTAGTTGGCGATAGATGCACCATTGCTGACATTACAATCTTTCCCTGGGTACACATCATGGGTAAATGGCCTACGAGCGGATATAGTGATCTTAGCTTGTGCTCACATGTAACACAGGGTTTTCCGGATTGGATGTCAATGAATGGCCACACGTCAAATCCCGGCAGGCTCAGATGTTAGGGAGACCTGCTGTACGCAGAGGCCTCAAGGTCCCGGTACTGGCTGGCCTGGAGCAGCTTGATACCGATCCTGAGCAAATGAAAATTTTAATAATACGCACAACCGATTGGATAAGGAGTCGTGCAGAAGAAAATGCGAGCCACTGACCTCGTCGTACGAAATATGAATCCGGTTTTGATCAATACCGGTAGATCCAAGGAAGGCCTCATGTATTGGAGGCTCTAAGCTCTTGATGGAAGAATTCTGACCTCGCATTGGTGCTTGCAAGTCAGAAAATCATCTCGGCATCGTGCTGACCATCGTGCCAAGAGCAAATAGCTACCTGTCATCTTGTACGCTTAAGTAGATGTCAATCGACCTGGATGCGCATAAGGAATTGACACACTGTGAACCCATCTCTTGACCATCCTGCTCAAGGGACTGTTGGACAAGAAGATCTCCGCATCCAGGCATTGGTCCGTACGTATCCAGGGCCTAAAAGTCGTCTCCTCCCCTGAGCCGCTTTTGTAGTCCAATCTCTCTTTTGGAGTGTAATAGATACCACTGCTGCACTGAGCACTACCTGTTAGTATTTCTTGATAACCTTTGCAATGAGTTCAGAACGCAAGCTCGACTTCGACCCTGAGTTTCCACCCTTGATGCCCATTGTCGAACAGTTTTTCGACAAGCCATGGAGACTTCACCTGGACGAAGCCAAAGTCCTCTACAGGACCCCGGCTCCATCATATGCGCCATATGTGCCCGACTTGTTACATATAGAGGTTAATGTAGAGCTGGTCACCGTTTCTGATGGCGCCAAAGTGGAAGTACAAACCTATTCACCGGAGGACGCTGGCAATGAAATTTTGCCACTCATGTTCGTGACCCATGGGGGCAGATGGGTGTTTGGATCTCACAATATTGAGGAGACTATGGTGCGATTAAATTGTGTCAGGAACCGATGTCGAGTCGTGTCGGTGGATTATCGGATGTATGTTGTGCGATCAACGCTGCGTGGATCTGTGGATTGATCGGGATTGACAGGGCGCCAGAATTTCCTTTCCCCTTCGCCTTTAACGATTCGTGGGACGTTTTGACTTGGGTATTGAATACTCCAGTAATGTCTTCTGTAACAGTCGTCGAAGAAGCTGACAGCGGAAATTGTCCTTTTTTTCCTAGGCACTGAAGAATGCTGACAGACTGAGGATCGATCCTGGACGTGTCGTTCTTGGTGGCTCGTCTGCGGGGGCAAATCTGGTAGGAGTTTCTGGTTGATCGTGCATTCTCTGCCTGAATTGTGCTGAGCATCGACAAAGGCAGCCGCTCTCGCCCTCCATGCAAGAGATGAAGAGGTGACAGGCATCATTGGACAAGTGCTCAACATTCCGGCCACATGTCATCCTGATTTATTCCCAACACACAGATACAAATACACGAGTTTTGAGGAGAATCGTGATTCTCCCATACTCAACGCAGAAAGAACAAGATGGTTCTGGAGTGAGTATAAACGCTATAAGGCTGGCAAAATGTGTCTCAACGGCCAAACTGAGGCTGATGTCCTAGATGTAGATCAGTACGTTCCGAATGTGACTGAAAACACATGGCACAGTCCGCTGCTTGCGAAATCGTTCGAACGGTTACCTCCTGCGCTGGTTCAAGTGGCTGGTATTAGCTCAACCGTGTCTCGTTCCCTTAAGAAAGAACTGACTAATTCAATGAAGGCTTGGATCCTCTGCGCGACCAAGGTCTCGCCTATTTCGAAGCCCTCAAGCGGGCAGGCGTCCCCGTTCAGCTCAACGTCTACCGTGGACTACCGCATGCCTTCGCTGCACTCACTCAGCTGTCCAGGACAGTCGACTACGAGATGGCCGTGGTGGACTGGGTCAGCGCACGCTTGGTATCGAAGAATTAAAGCTTTCGAAAAAAGGAGCTATCTGCGCTGAGTAGCCCTACTGGATAATACATATTTCTAGGAATGCCTCCACCGGTCAGGACTCATGGTAATTGGGAGCCGGCCAGAAAGATTCAGCATTGCGGTAGACTTGTCTAGACAGAATGAAAAAGAACCAAGGCAACGCTTGATCGGCAGTAAGTCAAATTCAATTCAATCGACAAGCGCGTATGTAGTAGAAGTGGTATCATGTAGACATTGCCCAGGGCGTGCACCAGATTATACCAGACTATCTCCAGGGCACCGCATTCTGTGTGCTTCTTCATTGGGCAGGCCGAACCATGGGGCCGTTCACTACGTGTTACACGCTCAGGTCCACAGACACATTCACCTCTCGCTTTGGTGGATCATAATTCCAAGCAGCCTCGCGAGCTCCACAAACCCGTCTTCTTCGTTCTGCAGACACCCATCCACCCACAGATCTACCCAGTCTCTCGCCTTTTCTTTATCCTCCGCGCTCCACCCTTCCTCATTCTCCCGATCAATATAAATCGTCCGAAACTGGCACTGGCGGGCGCCTTCCAAATCAGCCAAATGCGCCGCCACAAGCGCGCATTGGTTTGCCGGTACTCCAAGTCGCTGCGCCGCGCCATTGTAGACTAGCGGATTCGGCTTATATGCTTTGAACATTTCGCTTGAGAGAATGTGTGTAAACAACAAGTTACCGGTTGTGGCTAGGTCTTGTAAGAGGCTCACGTTGCCGTTGCTCAGACTCGAGGTGATGAATTTCTGCGTCAGAAGTTCAAGGCCACGCGGGGAATCGGGCCATGGTGCTAGGTAATGCCATACCATGGCCAGCTCATCTAGCTCCTCCTTTGACCAGAGACCGGTCAGGTTGAAAGTCTCCAGGTTGTCGGAAAGGCTCTCGCGGTGGTGCTGGTCAATGGTCTTGTAGCCACCTGGACTGCCGTTGACTTTCGCAGGGTCATAGGTCACACAGAAGTGATAGTAAGCCTCTCTCCACTTTTGGGTGAATGCGGCCCAATCCGTGGTCGATGCTCTTTTTCGCAGAGTGGGGGAGAGTTGGGCAGTGGAGGATTGGAGGACTTCTGAGGCTCGTTTCTGTAGGGTTTGGGTGACAGTTAGACGCCAGTTCACCACGGTGCCAAACACATCGATGAAAAGCACCCTGGGAGGCTCCGAGATAATTGAAGAGGAACTCATGCTTGATGAATTTTGGTCGATTTAACGGCGTGCGAAGCACGCTCTGGTCCTTGTCGCTGGAGGTTGGTTGATGAAGTCTCACACAGTCTCAGTGACGGGGGCGTTTCCAACATCCTGATCAACACACAGAGATGATGTGGCAGAGCTAAATACTAGTATTTCACATACTTAATTGCACGACTCACAGTTGCGCTACTGCCAGCTGGAAATACTTGATGTGAGAAATGTGTTTTCTAGAATATGCGTCTGTCCGGCGCGAAATATCCTGACCCAAGGCTCCATGCCACTGGCCACCAGTATCAATCACAAAGTCAGAATGCTCATTCCGATCGGGCCTGTAATGACTGCCCAGTTGTCCGCTGTCTACTCGAGCTTGGCAAAACAAGTCCCTGACACTCTGCATCGAGTTGATGATCGTGATGCCATCACAGTGGGCTTCACCTCACGCTGAGAGCCAGATACGAAGCAGATGTAACATGACAGTGCTACGGGTGGTGGTTTGCAAGTAGTAGCCAGGCTTTCCAAAAACGACCAGGTGGGAAAGATTGAGGGAAAAACTTCGTAAATTGTGCCTCTTCGGGCGATGCTAATGCAACTTTCTGACACGAGAGGTGTCACCACAACAGCCCAGATCAAAGCGGAGAGCGGTGGAGGCGTCAGAGGGTGGAGAAGTGTCAGACAAGAATGTGGAGTGGCGTCAGATACTTGGCGGGGACTGGGGAAGTGTCAGAAAGGTGCATTACATGGTTTGACGGACGCCGGTCACCGCGATACGCGCCAGGTGTTTTCTCGGCTGTTCGACGCAATAACATGGTACACAACACCTAAGCCTCTAAGAGGGGATAGATCTGGCATAAGCATGCTGGATTGTGCCCGAAGGCCACTGTGATGAGATCTTTCATTCTAAGAGCTCGACCGATATTGTTGAAAGTATCAGAATCCTGCACCAGTGCTAAGAGCTTAAGATCTATCGGACTTTGTGTTGGGCTACTTTATAGCCCCATGGAATTTGGACAGAGATGCTATTTGGTGATGATGGACCTCGGTCTTCCCTGAGTCACCGCTAAATATTCCAAATGACGAGGTGGACGGGCCGACCGCGTGTTTTTAGTGCGTAGGTCAGAGGCTAGATTGTAGAGGGATGGGCAGAGTTCGGCAAAATTGGTCCACATTTCCTTACAAAGAGGGTTGGACGGTGTGGTCTCCTAGAGGGGGCACGCAGATATAGACAACATCAAAGTCACAGTACAATTTCTATTCTAGCTATAGGTCACCAAGTCCATGCTCAGGAGAAAGCATAGGTAACCTCTATGTTATTCCGTGCTGAAATTGGCCTCAGTGCAGGTCCTCAGACATCGTCGGGTATCCTCGAGGTTGACGAACTGGCAGTTTCGGGGCAGAGATTCTGGCGGGAGAGTGTGTAGGCACGAACAGAAAGACATTTAGTAGAACAAAAATCCCCATTTCTCTCTAAATTCCTTACCAATGATCCAGCCACTTGGGTCCCAGCTCATGGTGCCGGGCACAATGGTGAAGCTATGGGTGTCGAAGAGGCAACTCAGAAACTCCTCTTCGTCAATGACGGCATTCAACCTGATGAAGTTATCGCGCATGAGCGGAAAGGGGAAGCGGTCAATCCAAGAAGTGTGCATGGCCGTCCGCTGCAAAAGTGTCGGCTGGAGCGAGGTAGGTATCGCGGGGCCGCGTGAAGTCGACTTCCAAGTGATCTGACTGCCGCAGGGAATGCCCAGGACACGGCCATTTTTGAACAGGGCAGTGAAGACCGTATTGTTGGAATGAGACATCAGGCAATCGTCGGCTGCAGCTGGTGCTGACGCGTTGGATGCCGGAGAGGCTTGAGGGGACGCCGACATGGACATCGCAGCCAGCGAGGGCACTTGACTGGTTCCCATTGTCATGGGCATGCCACATGAAGCCGGTACTGCGGCTGTGGGCATTGCTGTCACTGTCGCTACTGCTGAGATGGCCGACCCAGCTTCAGAATCGCTTGTAGTGTGTACGGGTTGCGAGGTACGAGGCTGTTGTTGAAGCTCGTGCGCGTTGGCTTGTCCCACGACGTTCCAGCCCCGTTGGGCGTTGTTGCCAGCATTTTTCAAATTCGCGAGTCGTTTGCCTTCAAGATTACGACGCCATCAGTTCTGTGTATAGATACACTCACGTTCAGCAGATGGAAGGAATACTTCAACAGAACACATACGGCGCGATCTTTGAGCCAGTCTATCTTGAATCTGCTTCCTTTTTTTCCGATCGGAAACGCCGATCCAGTTGTCTGTGTTCAAGTCCTCACCCATCCACAATGAGACGTGCTGGTCAAACATGTGTTTTCCTTCCCACACGTACTAGTAGCCGTGGTGAGCCACCTCTCACATCGACGCCTCTAGGCGTCAACAGTTACAAAGTGGTGATACTCCGTAAGATGAATCGATCCAGCCGAGGGGCGTAGTTCGATAATAGACGAGCGTTTGTTGTTCATGCAATGGTATGGAGAGGAGAGAAGCTCTGTGATGGACAAGCTCGAGTAAACCAGTTGCCTGGATAAGAGCCTTGGCGGGGCTAATAGTTAGCATCATTGCCAAGGGCAGGTGCGGGAATGCAACTAGTCCGGGAAAGTGCATCATGCAACTTGCCTTTGACAACCAAGCCGAGGATCTTTAGCAACGTCCTTCGTACACAGCGGGTGATGACCTCCGCACTGGCAGGCGCGAACCTGGGCACCCCGGGTACATCTCCAGGTCGTCAGCCAGGGGATCCCAGGGGCTTGGACAGTGCCTAGGCGCCTCGGCCGGCCCAGCAACTACCTAATAAACTGGTTGGTTAGGTACCAAGCACTCCCTCGCTAGCCTCACCATCATAGGTACTTGGCGAGGTTGGTCCCCCTTTTCCCCTACCAAATTAACATACTCTATCGAGAAAAGCTGAAACTGGCCAGCGACCCAGACCTGGATGGAATCGCGTCCTCCATACATTGCATCACTGCTCTAGAGATTTCTGCCTAGAGGGAAACATATCGAATGCAATCATCTCAATGATTGTGGCGTGGGACTGCCCAGCGCTGTGCCACTCGTTGATATTTGACGGCGTCTCTCAGGACCATGCCTCCGTCCAGCTGGCCCACTTCTCTTCTAAAGATTTCCTGCCACGGGGTCTGACTCTCTGGGACCGGGAAACCACCCTGGTCCTCCATTTCCTTTCGTCTCTTGTCCAATTCATCTTCGGAAAGCAAGAGATCAACGCGCCGGCTATTCAAGTCGACCCGAAGTCGATCGCCGTCACGTATGAGGGCTAGGTTGCCACCAAGCGCCGCTTCAGGACTTGCGTTCAGAATAGACGGTGATCCCGAGGTACCAGACTGCCTTCCATCCCCGATACACGGGAGAGAACGAATACCTCGCTTCAGCAGGTGGCTGGGCGCACGCATATTGACCACTTCTGCAGCACCTGGAAACCCCAGCGGACCAACACCTCGCATTACGAGAATCGTTCTATCGTCGATTCGAGTCTGCGCATCCTCGATACGTCTTTCGTAATCTTCCGGTCCCTCAAAGACCACGATTCGCCCTTCGAATGTATTGGGGTCATTGACATCTTGTAGATAGGCTTCTCGAAATTCTCGTGAGATAACAGAAGTCTTCATAATTGCAGAGTCAAACAGATTCCCTTTTAGGTGCGCAAACCCAGCCCGCGCCTTGATCGGATCGCAATATGCCTTTATCGTCCTTCTGTCCCATGAGTGTCTCCCGAATGCGACCTCTTTTATTGTCTTACCAGTACAGGTCAGTATTTCAGCGTGTAGTTTGCCTTGATCTAGAAGCTCGGCCATTACCGCCGGGAGTCCGCCTGCTTGATAGTACTCCTCACATAGCATTTCGCCCGCTGGCTGGACGTTCAATATCAGTGGAATTTCGTAGCCGATGCGATCAAAGTCGTCGAGATCGAGAGTAACTCCGACGTGTTTAGCAATAGCAATAAGGTGTATTGGAGCATTTGTGCTTCCCCCGATGGCGCTATTCACTACGATAGCATTCTCGAAGGCTTCGCGGGTCATAATGTCGCTAGGCTTACGGTCCGAGTACACCATCTCGACTATTGTCTTACCCGTTTCATATCCACACTGGGTTCTTTCGCGATATGGGGCTGGAATGGCTGCCGACCCTGGGAGAGCCATACCCAGCGCTTCGGCTAGAGCATTCATCGTAGACGCCGTTCCCATAGTGTTGCAATGTCCTACCGATGGTGTTCTATAAGTCAGGTCAGTAGGAAATGAGCGGGGAGACGCCTAAAGCTTACCCTGCTGCCACAAGTTTTATGAGCATGTCATTGTCGATTCTACCTGCTGCATGTTCTTCTCTAGCTTTCCAGAATATGGTTCCCGACCCGACGCGCGCGCTTGAGCCTTCTAGATGGCCATTTAGCATCGGACCTACATTCATACAGATGGTTGGGATATTCTTTGACACAAAATCAGCGAGATCAGAGTGTTTCAACCTTGCTCAGGGACTTACGACTGTGGCAGCCGCCATGAGAAAGGCCGGTGTCGTTTTGTCGCATCCGGTCAGCAGCACGACGCCATCCAGCGGATATCCATGTAGCAATTCCACGAGGCCTAAATAGGCAAGATTTCTATCCAAAGCCGCAGTCGGTCTTCTTGTGCTCTCCTGGATAGGGTGGGTTGGAAATTCTAAAGGCACGCCCCCGGCAGCGCGAATGCCCGCCCGGACTCGTTGCGCCAGCAGCAGGTGATGCCGGTTGCATGGCGTCAAGTCGGATCCAGACTGGGCGATACCAATAATTGGTTTGTTGGATTGCAGCTCTTCTGGTGTCAGCCCGGAGTTGAAATATCGCTCGGCGTATGCTGCAGACACTCCGGGGTTCTTCTCCTCATTGAACCAACGAGCAGAACGCAGTTTGGATCGGTCAGTATCCGGACGTGGACTTCTCCTCACACCTGCTTCGGACAGTTGCTGCTGCAATCGCTGATTCTGCCTCCTCAATGTCCCAATCTGGAGGAGGTAGTCCTCAATGTCGGCGACATTTCCAACTCCTTGGCTGTTGTTTGCACATGAGTTGCACGACCGCCCTCCCTGATCGCACATTGTGATGATTATTGCAGAGGCTGTCTTCTTGGATAATTTCGATCTTCAGGTCAGGGGTATATATGGCTATTGCAATCAAGCAGAACATACCAGCTAATCACAACAATAATTCCTCAGGTCTTTTTTTCCAGCGGTCTTCCAAACAGGTAAGATCCTCAGTGGTTGTGTTTAAACATCAAAACAGAACTCCGAGTCTGTGATGGCCCATGGAAGTCAGAAAGTAGGCGCGTCAGATTTGGGAGGGTCTGCCGTCAGAAGCCTGCAGCTGCGGCACGCTTTCTCTGTTGTTCGTACCAAGATTCTGCAAAGCGACGCAACGAACAGCTTTGAAGCCCAATATACCTTGGTCTGGCAATCTGAAATTTCCAGGTCCTTCCTAGGATTTAGCATGGATTCCAGAAACGAGAAATCGGTTCATTCCCAAACAGTTCAGTCAGAAAAAGCCTTTAGTCAGCCGGTGAAGAAATCAGATATTTCACGGGGTTGATGCCAGGCTTGCTCACCGGTAAATTGTTGCCTTGTTCCTCTCTAAAATGGCGACTCGGGACGTATGAATAGCAGGACCCTCCCGACTGACACAAGTGCCTGCTCGACATCCTGTTCGTCTCAAGGCTTCAAGTGTGGCGTGTAGACGTGGACGGTATAAGGATCAGCCCTGAGATTGCAAGCCTGCCATCTTCGAAAGAGAACGTGGAGTTGTGTCGTCATCATGAGTGTTTGGATTGATCTAGCAAAGTATCTCTTCGCCCGCCTGTACCAACTCGGCGTCGGATCGGTACATGGTGTACCAGGCGATTTCAATCTCACAATTCTTGACTATATCGAGCCCTCAGGTCTCAATTGGGTGGGGAACGCCAATGAGCTCAACGCTGGATACGCTGCTGATGGATACGCGAGGATCAAAGGCATTTCAGCTGTCATCACAACCTTTGGCGTTGGCGAACTGTCGGCTATTAATGCGATCGGCGGAGCGTATGCTGAGATGTCTCCTGTGGTGCATATCGTCGGCACACCCTCTACTGCCATACAAGATGCTAGCACTTGTATCCATCATTCACTCGGTAATGGCGACTTGAGAATATTTTCACGGATGTACAAGAACGTCACCATCGCGCAGACCAATCTGAGAGATGCTGAGACTGCCCCAGAGCAGATCGACTCTGCGCTAAGACAATGCATACTCAAGAGCCGACCCGTGTACATCGAGCTTCCGACTGACATGGTCACTACTCAAGTACCAGCTTCTCTCCTCAAATCACCTATAGACCTTGGTCTCACAACAGAGAAAGGCTTCAATGATGCCGAGATCAACGCTATCATTGATAGGATATATGCCTCTAAACAACCATTCATTATTGTAGATGGTTTTGCTTCACGCTACGGTATCGCATCAGAAGTAAACGAGCTTGTGCGTGTCACTGGTTTTCCTACCGCAACAACACCCTTTGGGAAGGGAATCGTCAATGAGACGTATCCAAACTTCCACGGAGTATACGAAGGCGTGATAGGAAAGAATGTACCTATGCCGTGGTTTGATAGCTGCGACCTTATACTTCGGATAGCACCACTGAACAGCAACGTGAATACCCTGAATTTCAGTACTATTCCTGAGGCAGAAAGAACAATCACCTTCAACAAAGACTCAATTGACCTTTGTAATACCACGACATTCAGCAACGTGCATATGAAGTCTGTGTTCCAAGCTGTCCTGGACCGAATCGTCCCGCAGAAGCTCTGGCAGTACAAGCCGTATCCGGAGCAACTGGTTCATCCGCTGCAGGAGCTCAAGGCACTCGCAGCGCCGGCATCCGAAAGTCCTATAGATCAATGCACCTTCTACCGCCGCATCTCAAGCTTCTTCAGGCCTCACGACATCATTTTAGCAGAGACAGGCACAGCATCGATAGGCTCAAGAGAGTTCGTCCTCCCCGAGAAGACGCAATTGCATAATAGTAGCATTTGGCTCAGCATTGGGTTCATGTTGCCCGCGGCCCAAGGTGTGGCACTTGCGCAACGTGAGCTTAGTGCCTCAAGCAAATGCTTCTCTGGACGGACGATTCTCTTCGAAGGCGATGGTTCCTTACAAATGACTGCACAGGCTATCTCGGACATCATTCGAAATCGCTTAGATGTCACAATCTTCCTTCTAAACAACGATGGCTACACAATTGAGCGCCTCATCCACGGTATGAGAGCACATTACAACGATGTCCAGGCATGGCGGTATCTGCAATCGGCCAGTTACTTTGGCGCGCCTGAGAATGATGAACTATACCCAGTCACAACGAGGAGGGTGGAAAATTGGGGACAGTTGATGGACCTGATCCAGGACCAGGAGTTTGGAAATGGAAAGGGGTTCAGGATGGCAGAGATTCTTATGGAAAAGGAGGATGCGGTAGAGAGTCTCAAGATTTTGGTGAACAAGGTGAAGGAGTAGCCTAGCTGAGGACCAATAGCGGCGGGCACACTATGTCGTTGTTGATTGCAGAGATGGAGAGAGTTCTGGTCGAGGGTAGTTGATTATGAATGAAATCGGCATTTTCCATGCTTTCAAAAGCATTCCGAATGCTGAAGTAGTGGCGGTTTTATTGATCGATAAGGGAGCATTCTAGCCAACTGCTGGCGAAATCCAAACAGCCATCTTGGTGGTAAAAGCTTGTGTAGAGATTGTATAGAATAGGCAAGATATGCCCTCTATATCCAACTAAATAGGGCGTCCCGCCTAGCTCCTTAAAATAGACCTGAAAACAGGGTCATATTTACCAACACCAACTCTAGAGACTTTTAGTGTCTAAGGTATGCTAGCTCATCACGTGATTGAACAGTTAGTACGCGCTAGTGGGGTCTTGGCGCCAATAGGTTCTGAGTAACCAATTCAACCTCGCTTCTATTGCAGTACTCAGTGGATGAATCTCTGTTAACAGAAGATCCTCCGCGCTCCAGTCGTAGGAGCACTCTGAGTCTTGGAAATTCCAGCTAACCGTCGTCCCTGACCTGACAGCTGTAGGAATATCCATCATCTCGCTCTGCTCATGGACATCTGCATCGTCTCATTGATGCAACATGGCTTTACGAGTTTGTAGTAGATGTCGGAAGAGACGAACAAAGGTAATCGCCTTACCAGCCAACATTGTTCCGCTCAGCAAGTTAAAATTCAAGAATCTAGTGCGACCTGCAACTACCTGCCTGCAAGAGCTGTCGGATCAACGACGTCGAGTGTACCTTCTGGGACGATTCCCTACAGCAGGAGATATCCTGCGGGTAAGTGAACCCCAGCTCATCTATCATGGTTTCCGCCCATTCAACCAGTCTCCAGTCACCTATATGCTCTCGGCCAGAAGAAACAACGTCTTGAGTCCGAGATCCGGAATCTCAGAGCCAGATCTCGTGCCGTGCAGAATGATCCTGTCCTCAATGTGCCTTCCCTACAAGTCACTGAGCAAAGCTATCATCTGACCATCTCAAATGATGGCATTCCGTCCCCTTCACCAACGGCATATCTAGGTCCCGGAAACCTGGCTCGCTTTCTGGAGCGTTTACTGAAGAACTCCGTTTACTGGCATCTGGCCAGCCACCTGCCGATTCCAGAACGTCTGCTGCGGGATGAATCCTCAACATCATTTGGACCCCAGAGTTTGACAACTCTGCCATCGTTTCACGTTCTATTGGACCAGCGCAAACTGGAGCTCCAGTCTCTCGTACCGCCTTCTACTCAGCGAGCAATCATAGAGCACTTTATGAAAGTCGTGTCCGAGGAGTACCCTTTGCTCACCCGCGAGCTGCAGTCAGTTATAGGGATGCACGAGAACCCCTTGAGATGGAGTAGCGCGAATAAAGACCACCCCGGTGCCATTGCGTTGAGTATAGTGTTTGCTATTTCCTCCACGCTGATTACGCGGGATCTGGACCCCACTTTATCCGGCATCTCAATACGCTGCATTAATGATGTACAAAAAATTCCCCAAAACCTGAGACCACAAGAGACACAGGTGGCGACGATAAGATGGACATGTACCGCTTTGTGTGCGCTTGCTCTCTGTGAAGCAATAAATCCGAGTTCGGGGCAGCTATGGGATCTGTTGGGAAGAGCCTGTTCAACGATTGAAGACCTTCGTGAAGAATACCAACTTCAAAACATGGAATTGGACGATGCGTTTATAAGGCTAGAGGGCTCCTTGCTGAAACTCGAGAGGTAAGTCTCAAAAAGGCAATTTTGAGTGATGCTAAGATATCTCTTGAAGCTGTACTATGACATATTTTCGACTCCAATCTCCTTATTGTGCGCTGCGTCTGAACTCGACAGTGGGGATTTCAACATCGTCCGGAATGTTGTCGGACGACCTGAATGTTTTGACCCATCAACAAAATATTATCGAGCACATAACGCACTTCCCTTTGCAATCAGAGGATTTCTTCGAAAGTTTGATTCCACTTCATTTACAGGTGAGATTAACAACTTCGGATATAAGCATATACTCAGCGACGCTATACCTGGCTTTGCATCCCATCTTCACGACGTCGGATGTGATGTCTAGTGGTTCAGTCAACTTGTCCAGCTCCAGGCTCTTTCAGATTGTTGCATGTTCTGCGTCTGCAATTATTGACCATTTCGCCCGCCTGAACGAAGACAAGAAGATCATTAGCATTTCTATGGCTGCATCACAAGTCCTTGAGGCTGGATTGGTCTGGGCGACCTATCTCATGTGTCGGCACCAGACAGCGCAAGCTGGGTCGTTTTACGCAATGGAACCACGCCTTGCGCTAGGCCCCATCCTGAAAGTTTCTGCTCTTATTTCTTCCTTCGTGGCGCGATGGGAAAGTGGTGCGGTATACGCCGAGGCATGGGAAACATTTGTGCAATTGCTATGGAACATGGTTTGATGGTACGAATGCCCATGCGGAATGCAAGAAATTGGAATTTTCAGCGTCTTGCTTGTTTCCAGAGTGTCTTCAGGCTATGCTTTCACTATGCCGATTTCGAATCCGCCTTCGAGCTGTCTCAAGTCGAAATGCACACCGCGACCCTTAGACAGAATATTCAGGCGCGATATCAGGACCTCAGTATCCTTCGTTGTAGCCTCACAAGGCTCACCATCCTCCGCAATAGTCAACGGGATGATTGAGCAATCTATCAATCTGCCTCCGTCCCAAGATATCTTTGCTAGAGCCCCAATGTTGGAAAGCGTTGCTTGCAGACTGGTCCAACTGTAAGGAGGATATTTCCGAAAATCAGCGTTGGGAGTAACAATGGTGTTGCTGAAGATAAAATTTCCCAGACTATAAAACACAGGAACTTCTCTGTACAGTTCAACCCCCTGAACTACGTGTGGATGGTGGCCGAAAATCGCTGATGCTCCAGCATCGACTATTGCGTGTGCTAATGGCTGCTGATATGTTGCGATCTCATCTTGTGTCGCAGCTACCCATCCATAGGGCACGCCCCAATGGATACCCACCAAGACGACATCTGCTTTAGCTCTCGCGTCGCGAATAGTCTGGAGAAGGACCTCTTCATCTGGCTTGTACGTGACGGTCTCGGAAAATGGCGACATCCCCGGGGACTCGTCGAGCGTGACGGTATCGATCACATATTTGGTGAAAACGCGCACTCCAGCGAGTCCAGGCCGCGAGGGACCAGCACCGCTACCATTCGGCAAAGTTGTGGTGACACCGATATACGCCACATTTGTGTTCTTGATCTTTTTCACCACAGGTGCGAAACTGTCAAGACTATTCTTGCCGAATCCGACGTGGGCAACATCAGCACCGTCAAGTGCTTCAGCTGTCGTCAGGAGGCCTTCGTTGCCATAGTCCATCCCGTGGTTATTGGCCATCGTCACAACGTCCACGCCGACATCACGGATTATTGGGGCGTGAATAGGGTCACATTTCAGGGCAATCAATTTTTCAGACGGCAACCCGTCCCTGCTGAAGGGCATCTCTAAGTTGGAAAAGCACGAATCTGCGTTTCTCACATGATCGTAGACCTGATTCTGATCGACAGGTCGCTGAAGAGGGCCATTGATGACAAGATCACCTGTGGCAACGACAGTGAATACCATTGCATTGAGCGTGGAATAGTATGGCTGATTTGTGGTTCGTGGACTTTGCTGAACTCTGCCTGAACGCCTGGCGAAGTTAACTGCTTCAGCCTTGAGTCATGCTGTGATCTCTCAGCCTGTTATATCAAGCCTAGCAGCATGTTTCCCCAGCTTGTTCCGTGCATTACATTCTGACGATGAAATTGAAAATTCGGGATTAGCTGCTATCTCCAGCACGAATGGGTGGAGGCAAATCGGCTCGGTATTGAGCATCAACAATGAAATTAGTGACGGCTCTCCGGCCTGAGGAGCAGTCCACGGTGGTTGTACGATTTCAGGCTCCGCTGTGGGCTCGCGGGTTTAAGCCTGCCCAGAGACATTGCGCTAGGGATTTCCATTCGGGAGTTTCCCAGTAATTACCCGATTTCTCCAAAATCTACAAATGGAAGGCGAATGCACAGTCAAAGATCAATGGAGACCTACTTAAGGACTATTTACTTTTGTGTTGGATCCCAAGTAATATGGGGACACGGCACCATTTACATCAAAATGACAACACAGTATACGATTCACACGTCGACGTTATTCGACCCGAAAAAGAAGGAATTTTTGAAAAATGTGTCGGTGACAGTTGACTCAAAGTCAGGGCTGGTAGTTGATGTCTACGAAAGGAAAGAATCAGACTGCCTGGGAGAGGATGTGCCTAAAGGTGATGTCGATCTCAGAGGCAAGGTGGTGATGCCAGGCCTTGTCGATGCGCACACCCATATCTTCCTTCATTCCTACGAGTAGGTCAATACCATCTTCGCCTTTTCTGCAACATGATCCTGTTCCGGTCTAACTACTCTATAGTGAGCGCGCATCTTTAATTCAAAAAAGGGACGAAAGTATTCCTGAGCGAATTATTCGCGCAACTCATCATGTGCGTACAGCACTACTTGCAGGATGCACTACCTACCGGTAAACAGAGCCTCATTATTGGATAGAATGGAACTGACAACTTCCCAAGCGATCTAAGTTCAGAGTCGATGGGAGAAATGGATGCTCAGATCCGCGATTGCATCAACCGAGGCCTCATCCCTGGACCACGTCTCTACGTTGCGACTCGGGCACTCGCCAGCACAGGGTCTTATGAAATGCGCACGGAAAACCACGCCAATGGCGTCTGCTACCCACGAGGAGGCGAAGCCGTGGATGGTGTCGACGAGATCCGGACGGCCGTGAGGCGTCGCATTGCTGCTGGTGCCGATGTCATCAAGTTTTTCGCCGATTACAGACGAAGAATTATGCGCTACCCACCTGCACAGCAACATCCTTATATTCCCAGTCCTACACATCCGCCGAAAGATCCCAACCCTGATTATCTCGTCTTCCACCAAGAAGAGGTCGATGCGCTAGTCAAGGAGGCCGACTTGGCGCAAATTCCGGTCGTATGTCACGCAGGCACCATTGAGGGAGCGCAGATGGCCATCAAAGCAGGTGTCATCTCTATCGAGCACGCGTACTTCGCAAATGAGGAGATCTTCAAGCAAATGATCGAGAAGGGCACCATCTTCGTCCCAACCCTAGCCGTCTGCGAGCGGGTGCATGCGAAGCGGTTCGACGAGATCATGGAACAATCCAAAATGGCATATAAACTAGGCGTACGATTCGCAGCAGGCGGAGACACTGGAACATACCCGCACGGCCAGTCGACCCGAGAGCTGGAGCTTCTCCGAGAGGTAGGGCTTTCCTGGGAAGAGGTTCTCGAAGCCTGCACGGTGGGAGGGTGGGAAGCATGTGGTGGAGACCTTTGCGGGATGCGCTTCGGCTGGTTTGAAAAGGGAAACCGCGCAGATATTATTGCTGTTCGTGAAGATCCTCGCGAGAACCCAAAGGCTCTCAGGCGCGTCGACTTTGTCATGAAGGATGGTGTCATCTGGAAACGTGATGGCAAGGCCGTCGGCATGGTTACTGATGACCATGAGTGGGATCGGTAGTGTCAAAAGCTAGCATGGTTAGCTTTTTGACACTCTTTTATAGAGACTATTAACAGTCCACAGTCTGAGATCTCTACTTCAATCTCGCACGGGTGAGGCATGGTTGGCAAGTAGGCTTCTAGCTGTTGTTGAAATCATAGATTCAAGGTTCTGGTCGACTCCATATCGAGGGGGCTGCAGGCGAGATTCTAACCTTGGGTTAGGCTCGTAACGAGGCGCATTTACGGGGTACTTCCTCCCCAGCAGACACCATTAGCAATAGCGCCGCTCTATGGTCTACATTAGAACTTTGAAAGTAAGATGAGCGAATGGGAACAAACCGAGGCTCGGACCCCTGGGAGGTGGGACCTCAAGTCTTTACAGGCCTTGGCAGCCAGTGATCAGTCATTGCGCACTTTCTAAGCACTAAATTGCTGCTGATGCAAAAAACTTACATACCCTACATGTTTCCTGGCTGTATGCATTCCACGACGTGGGTACAAATGAAGAGGAAAAAATTTGAGAGGAGTGGGATTCGAACCCACGCGGGCAAAGCCCATGAGAAGACTGGTTTACAGTCCAAGATAAAACTTGAGTCACACGCCATAACCGCTCGGCCATCCTCCCCATCAGAAGCAGAAATTCTAGAGCAGAATTTTAATCCAAATTTCTGTGCTAGAAATAAATAATCCCTATGAATCTCTCGTACTTTGGCGCGGCACCTCCATGATGTTTCTGCCCTAAAACCATGCTTATCATTCGAGCCTTAGCCTGGCCAAGCGCGGCTTGGATCTTGTTGCACTCTACGGAGTACTCTACGGATGGTTACAGCTTTCGTCGAATATTCCCTCTTTGTTCTTGCGGCAATTTCTGATGCTAGACAATTCTGAGGTCGAGGTAAAGCAAAGCTCGGCTGAATGTGCAAGGATCGCCTTACTCCATGAGAAGCCTATCGTTACGAGTAGATCCCCGGCATTAAAGACCCTATTGGACTTCACGCCTCGTCGTCACTACTCTACATCTATTCCCATTAAACTGGGATGAAACACGTCGGAAACTCGAGACTTGCACCTCACTTCTCCATTTATGGGTCTCTAATTTTGCGGCAGCGTACGATAGGTCTCATCTATATTCAAGACTCCTCGGCCAATACAGGTGCAATTCAGCACAGTATTAAAATAGTGGCCCTCGAACCTTGCTCTCTTGAAATGGGTCTCAGCGCCCGCTGGGCCTTCAGGACCTTGCTTAACTGACGACCTGTGTGTATTCACCTCAGTCGGTCCTGAGAAAAGCTCTACAGGAGCGTGAAACAGGACCTCTTTCTTGAACACGCATATGATTCTGAACCTTTCCATTGTAGGTAAGAATGTATTTGCCACCAAAATGACTACTCTGACTTGGAGGTTGTGTCAGGGCTTGGAGTCGTACAATCTCTCCAAAGCCAACAATTTCCAGCCTTATCACAAACTGTGCCTACAAATTGAGATCCCACAGGCCTTTATACAGTATACACTACCAGCCGGAAGTCCCTACGAACCAACACCCTCAAGGGCTAATCCCTTAACATACAGCAACAGCAGGTTGCGAAAACATTGATGAGCTCATCCTTACGAAAGGGAGGCTTCTTGAGGAGTCACACAAGAAAACCTGGGCCCCCCCGGCACGTTGTTTCGTTCTCTTTGGACTGCAGGTTTATTCACCTAGGCAGAATTATAGGTTTTAGTTTATATATATTTTATACAGATAATTCAGAATATCCTGCATGCTCTTTCCCCTCGGCCTATCTTGTGGCTTTCTAAGTTTTACGTGCGCATCTGACAGAACTAGGGAAGGGTTTTAGTCAACCCAGCCTGATTAGCAGCGATAGCTGGTCAGTAGTTACTTCTGTGTAAGTTCTGTTCTGTCCCACCAGAATTTGCATTGTTCCATGGCCCAGGTCTCATGTATCAACTCGGCTGGTGTGCCCACAGGCCCTCCTATGAGCTCCCTGTTCCCACCACCTAGCATCATAGTCAGAGGTTGTTCGCCAGTATACGGCCTCCATAGCGCGCGATGCTTATATCTCCCTCGTATCCGATTTGGATCGCCATTGTTACAGATAAAGCTTGTTAAGTAGGCGTGAAATATGCCCGACACCTCTTTCTGTCCGTCCGAAAGAGATGTTGTGATTTGATCAAACGTTTCATATTTTAGATTGTCGCCATGAGCGGCGCCTCGGAAGAGGGTGGTGAATACATCCCAGTGGTACAGGTACACCGGTGCAGCCGACGAGGCAAGGTGTGCAGTCTGTCGGATGGGTGCTATGAGGGAGTACTGGCCATAGGCTGCTTCTGTTCGCATATATTGTGGGCCAATGTCTTTCCCGACTCTGTCATCTTGATATGTCAGATCCCCGAGTAATGGATCAGGGTATAGCTCCTCCAATCGGTCGAAGTCCACATCAGGGAGACTAGGAAGGAGGGTCCGCATGAATTGCGTAAACTGTTGGGATTCTGACAACTTCAAATCCATAAAAAGCGACCCTTCGTTGGTGCAGAACCCTGTCAGGATAGGAATCTTGTAGAAGTGGCCTAGACGCCAGCTCTCCATCGGCGGTCGAGGTATGAGATCACCGTCTATGACTGGGCGAAATGGCCACTGCATAGTAGGTTTGTATTTGTTGAAAACGGCCGCTTGAGCATCTGTAATGGTAGATAAAGGCAATGTACGTAGAAAGGCGAAGGTCTCTGAGGCCGAAAGATCGGGCGGACAGCCAGCCTGTGATAGGAACTCTCTAAAATAGCCCTCAATGACGTTTTCATTATACGGCCGGCAATCTCTGGTGGTCGGTGAGCCCGACTCCATGATTACTCGGTGGAATGGACGGGGGGTTTTGTCACTGTAATAAAAGAGAAAATGTCCAATCTGTGTGCAATGTCAGTGGCACTCCCGATTGCGTTGTGTAGTCACATCTAAACTCACGGTGATTGCCCCTGCAGACAACCCGATCAAAGTAACATTGTTGTTGTCGCCGCCAAAATGATGGATGTTTTCTTGGACCCACTCGAAGAGGCATCGCTGGTCTTGCATACCAAGATTCAACACTCCTTCCTCCGCCGACCTTGCAGAAGGGAGAAAACCAAGAGCTCCAACTCTATAGTTGAACGAGACCGCAATGAACGGTTCTTCAGACCAGGCTACCATAGAGGCAGTATTTTGCATAGAAGAATGTCCACGGTTGAATGCACCGCCATGGACATAGATCGCCACAGGCAAGAGAGTGCCGTGGCTGACCTTGCCGGCTGGTCTAAACACGTTGACAGTCAAACAGTCTTCGCTGTAGACAAGTGGGATGCGAGGGGGGATGAGAGGCTTTCCAGGTGCAGCCTTCCCATATTTTGAGGCATCAATGATGTCTGAAGATGGCTCGAGTTTTACTGGTGGCCGAAAGCGAAGGTCCCCGACGGGCGGTTGAGCATAGGGGAAGCCCAGGAAGCTTTCGATTGTCTGAGGAAACTGGTCTACTTGTTCGATACCCCTTATCGTCCCTTGGGACAGGGCAACGCAAGGCCTTCCAAGAGATTCCTGTATCGAGCCCATTGTTTGTTTTGCTACCTTGGTGGTGTTAATGATTTCCTGTACTGACGTGCGAGCCTCGAACAGATCAATCTCGTTCAATGCCTAGTAAATGAAGGAGTAAAGGCAATACTTCTTCGAACGAGTCACTTAGCAGGCCTAGTCGCGGTCTTGCTTTGTCGAGAACGATGCTACTGAACCAATCAGGGAATTTGTCCTGGGGTCTGGGGTCCAATAGATGCCCTTCCAATTTCCAGGACATTAGCCGCATTCAACTTCAGAAGGCGGGGACGAAGCTGGAGATAACGGCTTTCGGCCCAAAGTGCTCAGGTTTTCTCGCTCCGGAGAATAAATATGTGTAATCTGGCGCTTACAAGTATGGGCACAGCCTGGTGGGTGTGCAAGAGGCAGGACTTGGGTGGGTCTCTATGGGACCCTCCATATCCTGCAAGATCTTATAATCTTCTCGTTGACGGTCCGATCTGCTCGCCTCGGCGTGGAATCTTTACGATTGTTTCGAGCAGTGGCCCGCTTTTGACAAGGTTGAACAAGGTTTACGGAGTTGAGCTTTGAAGAATTGACAACGCTAGGTAATGTCCTTGAGTTGCCAGCCAGTAGGGATCGGCCCGAGCGAATGGCAGCCTCCCCACCCAGAAACGCGGAGATTCTATACAGCACCAGTCCCGCTGGCTCGATAGCACGCGAGAAGTCGTGTCTAATACAGGCCGCAGGAAGCATAAAACTGCTATTTCGATGCATCAAATGCTGAGCACCTTTCCTCCACAAACCACCATTCAGCTTTGCGCAATCCTACATGCTCACAGAAACAATGGAGTCGAAATCGGCATCGATTCGGGCTGAACCCGAAGTTGGCCACGCTTTGAGCAAGCAGTATACCGAGGAAGGACCTGTGAAAGCGACCAAAGATGCAGATGCAGCTCTATCTTTCACCTTGGGGGAGACCGTCACGTACGACGAGGCCACCAGTAACCGCATTCGCCACACGATCGACAAGCATCTCATTCCCTGGATGTTCTTCACGTTCATGATTCAGTACTTCGACAAGACGCTCTTGAGCTATGCCTCGGTGATGGGTCTCATCGTTGACGCAAACTTGACGACGTCGGAATATGCCTGGTATAGCCCCCTTGCCAGCTTTGTCTTGATCAGAACGGTCTTCCTCCGATACTGACTCGCTGCTTTATTCAGGTGTGGGTCGATATTCTATTTTGGGTATCTGGCGTTCGTCGGGCCTCACAACCGCCTGATGCAGAGGCTGCCTATCGCACGATACCTGTCAAGCGTCATTATCGTATGGGGTGCCGTCCTGTGTATCAATGCCGCATGCACTAGTTTTGCCAGTCTGATGGTTGCCCGCTTCATTCTCGGCGCTCTCGAGGGTGCAGTCACAGCGGGCTTTGTGCTCATCACAGCAAGATGGTATCAACGTGATGAACAAGCAATACGCACAGCATTCTGGTACGTCGGAAACGCTGCGGCGCAGATACTAGGAGCGGCGTTTGCGTATGGCGTTGCGATAGGGTTTGATAACCCCAAGATTACCTTCGCAGGCTGGAAAGCTCTGTTCATCCTCTCAGGTGGAATTACCTGCATCTTTGGAGTTTCGATGCTGCTGTACTTCCCGGAATCTCCGATCACTGCGAAATGGCTCAGCGACCACGACCGTCGAGTCGCAATCGAGCGACTTCGAGTTAATCAACAAGGTATTGGGAGCAAAGTCTTCAAGTGGCCTCAATTCCGCGAGGCCTTCACTGACGTACGGGTAAGTGGTCAACCCGATACTGTTAATACTGTCAAAGACGCTGACCAGACGCTCCAGACATGGCTATGCTGCCTGTTTTGTATTTTCTGGCTGATCCCGTCCGGAGGTCTCACCGTATTTTTCGGCTTGCTTCTCAAAAGCTATGGCTTCGACTCGAAAACCACGCTCCTCGTAAGCATGCCGAGCGGAATCACGCAGATCGTGACAAATCTCTTCTTTCCATATCTCGCTCGCAGGATCAATAATCGCATGTTGGCCGCGAGTCTGGCTGTTCTGCTCAGTATCTTCTCCATCGCCCTGATGACCGGTCTGGCCACCCATGGTCCAACGGCTCACCGCATCGGCCAGCTGGTGGCATATTATATCATCCTAGGAAACTCTCCCTCCCCGCTGATCCTCATTCTCAGTCTTGTCAGCACGAACGTCGCAGGCTATACGAAGAAGACGACCGTGAATAGCTTGGTCCTCATATCGTACTGTGGTGGATTTCTGATCGGACCGCAAACATTTCGGGATCCTCCCTACTACACAAAAGCCAAGTACACCATCCTCGGCGTCTATGTGGCCTCCTTGCTGTGTCTTTTGGGCCTGTGGTGGATCAACTGGCGTGAGAACAAGCGCCGAGACAAGGTTGCCGTTGACCTCCCCCCTCAACCCGCCGGACAGGAGTTTCAGGACCTGACAGACAAGGAAAACAAATACTTCCGCTATGCAATCTGATATTGCAGAGTCGGAGATTGTGTTTGGGTACGTGTCAATACGACGGCCCCATATTGATGGCGGCCTGAGGAGTGAGGAGGTCCAGGGAGAAGGGATTGATCAACGCCCCAGGGCGACGGGATTGCAGACCAAAGATTTGGTTCCAGATCACAAACGAGACCTCCTCATCGGGACATTTGATAGACATATTTCGATAGACAAACACAATTAGAGGCTCGCCGTGACTTATCTCGCATACTATACTTCACTTAAGCTCTGGCCGAGCGACCCTAAGGCTTCCAGATAAGTCATACAGTAACCATACGTTGATCTCGAATTATGGTCAGAACGTAATAGAACGATACAGACTGTCTTACGTAACGCGGATGGAGAGGTTTGTGTACTGGGTTGGATCACTAGATAACGCAAGGCTTAATTAAGTTGACGACCACGGCGGGTTGTGATGAATTTCTGATTGTGGGCTATCCGCGACTGAGAGGAACTCCGAGTCCTCCCAGGTCTCATTGGTGAATAGCCTTAAAAGATATAGATGCCCATAAACTCATTAGAAGGCGGAAAAACCGGTACCTCAGGGCACGATTTCTCGGCCCATCTTCCTGGGGTGATATCACATAATGCCCTTCGCTGATTACTTCATGTGTAGGGAGGTGAGCAGGGTATCCAGTTTGGGTGCGGCTATGCCTGGCAACACGATCGTCTTCCTTCACTTGGCGGTGCCATTCCCTCCGTTGGAGCCCATTTTTCCTTTCTTTGCCAATGCCTCTTTGCATTCCTCACAGTACCATTTCGCGCTCTTCGGTACACTTTTGAGTCCGATGCAGTCGAGATGAAACCACTGTCGAGGGCAGTCAGGCTTGTCGCAAGCAACCATTTCACCATAACTGACTCCCTGACAATAGCAATACCGTTCCTCGTCTTCATCGGCAGCATCGTTGTCTTCATCCTCGTCCCCCCGGTTTCCCAAACCCGTCTCCGAAGGAGTACTTGACTTGTTTGCGTCCGGCTCATCTTTCTGACGCTGTGCTGTAGTGTTTATCTGGGCAATAATTGTTGACACACTGCCACTGCTTTTGTGAGAGCGTTTCATCGGCAAACCCTTCGGTGACAGTGAATCATGGAGTCCATGATCCTTGACTCTAGGTCGGGCCGGCCGCTTCTGTTTAGACGCCCAACCCGTATGCTGGTTGCTGCTTGCAGAAGTCGGCTCTCCTGCCTCTGCTTCGGAAAAGGTACCCACAATGGGGGTTGATGTTTTAGATACTCGGCCTCTTCCTGTTCGTTCGCCTCTCAATGCAGTTTCACTTGTCAACAGAGCAGGTGGAACACGGGGCGATGCCACCTTTTTGACAATGTTGTCCTCCACGGGATCTGCTTCGCCCTTCGAAGTATTGGACTCTTGCTTGGCGGCGGATATATCGATAAGAAGAGGTCCTTGCCGGGGATGATCTCCATTCGTGCTCTTGACCACCTTTGGCTCGTCCTCAACAACACGATCGCTCTTTTCTTTCTTTGTCTCTTTCACTATGGTTTTGGTGTCGCTTGGGCCCTTCGCTGTAGTAGTGGCAGCATTGTTGACATCTGGTATACTTGCAGCCACAGCGTTGGCATTTCCATTCCTGTGTGATGTTGAGGACGATGGTCGTCCCCGAGTGGTGTCCAAAGTCTGCGTAGAATTTTGTCGACCCCGATTGGTGGCGGGTCGCACAGAGGAGAGAGCAGGGCTCCTTTTGTATGCTTCCTTGCCAGTGCTTCCGGCAAGAGGAGAAGATGCGAGCTTGGGGGAATCTTGAGTCGAGGCATTGATCCTGGAATGATGATTGTCAGTCGACCGCCTAAGGCGAAGCTGGGGAGTGTTCACATACCTTTTTCGTGCCACTGAAGTGACGGCACCTGAAGCCTTTCGTTTCTTCGCGTTTTCCTGTTGTGAATTTTCTCTTGACATTGCTCGTGCACCAGCAGCCATAGCACTGCTAATCGAGCGCTCCATGATAACCCCGCCGATTGCAGACTTTTCCTGCCTTTTCCTTTTCCCGGTACCAGCGCCAGTGATTCCAACCCCAGCCGCATCCACTGGGGTATCTGTTCCCTTCTTCTTGCCATTTGTCGGCCCTTTCTTGGCATGCCTAGATTCGTCGAAGTCCGAATCGGCATGTTGAGCAGCCCTTTGCTTCCTAGCCAGCATGGCTTCTCTTCTACTTTCGCTCCTATGAGCAGTCTCACTCTCATGTAGACTGGCTAGACTGGCAGCGGCTTCTCTCCTGGTCGTTGGGACGGGAGGCTTCTTGATAGGGTTGGTCTCGGTGTAGGCCCAGTGCTTCAAGCTTCCCAGACGCGCTTCCTCCGAAATCTCCTCAGAAATATGCGGCCACAGTTTCTCCATGCGACGAATGCTCCTTGACACATCCTCGTTGGCATTGTTGATGACGTGATTTTTCTCGTCCATAGTCACCATGATCGCCATAAGATTCTGTCGCAGGGCATGGAACTGCCGTCTTCGATGCAGAGTCACGGGATCGGTAGAACGAGCAGATGCAAGGGAGGCATTGTTAACTGAGACGCTAGCAACGCTGTTGGCGTCGCTGACAAAGACAGCATCATCGGCTATGGCAGATCCTGAGAAGCTATGAGCAGCTGCAAGAAACTTCTCTGAAGTAGCTGTGGTATCTGCAAGGCACTCGTCCAGGATCTGTTGTAGATTTTCTTCCGGAGCCCAGGCCTTCGCATCCACCTCTTTGAGCAGGGATGTGTGGCGGCGGAAGTCTCGTGGTAATGCAGCTATGGCGTCAGCGAAGTGGCTGATAGCAGGATAGAGGCCAGGAGGTTCATTGGCGTTCGTGAGCGGATTGACAGAAGTGGAGGTGGCAGAGGCAGCAAGTGGTAGACCATTGTTGGAAACGAGTGAGTTGTTACGGACAGCAGATCCCAAACCCTTGATCTGTCTCGTGGGATTTGAACGAGTCTGGCGGACAGGGCCACCTCGTGAATTCGAGGTACCGAGGATAGTGGTCATGGTAGTTGTGGACATAGGGAGGGTGGGAGGATCGAGGTGGGAGGAGGGAGGAGGAGAAGCTGATGAAGTGCGATCAACAGCGTGGGCTGAGGGGATCTGTTAGTCCATGGAGTGACTTGCGATAAGATCGAGAGAGGCAGGGCTAGACTAGGGCACTGCGATGAAGGAGAACGCTCAGCAGAAGCAGAACAAAAGATAGTGAATGGAGGAAGAGTGGTTGAAAATGCGAATTAGTGAGTGACTGCGCTGCGTGTGAAAGCACGGTAGCGGTAGCGGTAGCGGCACGGGCAAATCAGAGATCCAGTGTCTGTCAGGCGCAGGTTGCGCGCATCACGATTCCACTTCCACCTCCGCTAATTCGCACTGGCGGGAGCAGCATTCGCATGGCAGTTTTTTCGTCTTTTGAAATGCTTGACAGGCACAAGATCCCTTTCTGGACCAGGGCGGCTGGGGCGAGTTGGCTGTTGCTGTGGCCATCGGTGATGTCAATGGGCCATCCCGACACTAGACCTTATCGATGCTAGTTCCCCTCCGTGAGGGGTGTTGGAGTTGGAGAAGGGAGGAAAGGGGATGGAGTACCAGTCCTCACAAGGCGTACTATGCGTGAGTTGAGGCCTCTACTCCGTACTAGTGTGTCATGTGAGTCCACGTGATGCCATTGCCCATCACCATTATTGTTCAACCCGTCGTACAAAACTAACATCCCTTAATCATCAGTCACAGCTGCGCCTGCCATGAAGAACGGCAATGGGAAAAAGCATATTCATCAACACCACGGTACAAATAGGTCTGAAAGACCATGTCATCAAGTCGTAGTCCTGTCGTTCAACCTCGGGTTTCACATCCACCCATCCTCGTCCTTGGCTGTTGCTGTTTGGCCAACTCCCACGTCCAATGCGAGCTGAGGTATCTCGTCCGCCTTCTTCTTGACCGGACTCTTCCTAGGACTGTTCGCCTCTCTCGGGGGGCCTGCTCGAACATCCTCCACTGGCCAGCCGTCGGCTTTGGCGGCTGATACCCAGCACCTCAATCCATCGTGGACGCCGCTGTAAAACTTCTCTTTGCACGTCCGCAGGCTGCCTCCCATCACCTTCTCCCAACCAGAATTTCTCAACTCTTCTCGCAGACCATTTCGCTGCGCTACAGTCGGAATCGAGGCGATAATGCCATTGAGGAGATCCAGGTGGATCGCCAGGTATTGCGTTGCTTCCCATTCAACTCCGCCAACGTAAGGAGCTGCTGGATGTGGCGGCCTCAGTGCCGGGTAGTGAGCTCGCATGTATCCCAGATGTTCGTTTGCTTCGACAATTGGCACTACGTTGAGATGGTGCAGGAATATCCAGAACACTTCTTTCGTCACGTTCGCTACTTCCTTGCTCCACACTCGATACGGCCGAGCAATGTGCATCTGTGACACAAAGTCTGGAGGTTGCTTGCCTTCCTCTGGTGCTGGATCTCGGAGATATCCGAGGACCACTTCTGCTTTCTGCTGCATTCGATCCTCATCGGTACCCATAGTGCAGGAGAGGTGAGCAAATAAGAGTGATACTATGGTCCCACGAGTCGCGAATTCTGAAGGCCCTTTCCTCTCCGGGTCGAACAGCATTGCCAGGAGAGCGGGGAAGAACTCCTTTTCGATCTGCTCCAGCCGTTGAAGCGCCAATGACGTCGTACATAGTCCTTTCAGGCAGAGCAAAGTCTCATGCAACAAATTATCTTCGTGCTCCTCTCGCCATTCAATCTTGGCAATGCGGTAGAATAGCTGAATGAGCTCATCCATCCCGCCCTTGGTTACGAAATGGTCAGTCCAGCTGATAGACTCATTTCGCAACAAAATTCGAAGTTTATGGACTTTGTTGACTTCAACCAGTTCTGGTTTCTGCACCTCGCGGAGGTAGTGAATGAAGTCGCCAGGGGTGGTTGCGCTATCCGACACGCTCAGAGAACCTAGGGACACTGACGATGACATAGCTCTTGACGACGTTGGCCTTGATGAGGAGATGTCTGTGGACTTGTTCCTGGTCTTGCTTCGAGACCTTGAGGAGGATCCAGGTCGGTCTGCTTTTGTAGGTGAACTCTCATCGCTTTTGGATAACGTCAAGATTCTACTTCTGGGCCGCGATCGTGATCGGGAGCGTTTTCCGTCTTTTCCATCCTCGCCTTGACTTTTCGGCCGGTCAGGGTCGGATTTCTTAGGGCTTCTTGATGCCGATCGAACGTCCACGCCATCTGAAGGAATCAAACCCGTGGGCGAGCCACTTCCGATTCTTTCTCCTTTCATCAGCCCAGCTTTGACATCTGGTTTCAGGTTTCGCATGTTGTCGCGCATGTTCATTGGGATATTCAGCGAGTCCAAAACTTTCTCAAAAGCCGTGTCAAGTTCTTGTGGACTGAGCGGCGTGTTTGGATTGCCGTGAGTTTCTGTTGTAGACCGGGTTTCTCGGCGGGATTTGAGGTTGAAATTCTGAATGACTTCAAACACTCTTGAACCCCTTTTTGCCTTGTGGTCAGTCTGCGAGGACTCAGAGGAGCGTGTCTGCAATGGTGGACGAGCCTCTGGCGCATAAGATGAACCTGGGCGGCTGACCGACTGATCCCTGCTCTTTGGTCTCTGTTGCTCAGTGCTTGATTCTTCATCGAGATTCTCGGTAAAGATCGAGCTTCTACTAGACTTATGCTCCAGGAACGGCCGTTGGGGTGGTCGAAACTCAATAGGAGATGGTGCAGATGGCCTACATCCATAAAAATTTCGTTGCTCTGAAGGCCGGAATTCTGAATAATCCTTCGGAGTATATAGCTTGATTTCCTCTTCAACGGTCCTTCTTTGGGCCATCGGATAATGCATTGTGCCGTCGGGGTTCTCTAATGGCTGTGTAGCAAATTGCGCCCAGATAGGTGTCGGACTAGGGAGTTGTACCTGTTTGTTGGGCGAAACGTTCTCCTGGTCACGAATATCTTCTTTAAGGTCCTTCTTAGACTTCCTCTTGAGCAGACCACCAAGGTTCGTGGCTGATTTGACCTTCTTAGGTTTCTTTTCAACGATCCAGCCTTCAGCCGAGGAGACGCTGCCCGTGTCCAATGGCTTTTCTTTCCCGAGTATGAATCCCTTCAAAGAAACCGAGCTCGCCGTCTTCTTATGTGTGGGAGTTGCCGGGGGTCGAGTCTCATTACCGGTTTTCGTTGGGACACGTTTCGGCGGGGGTGGGCTGTTGATATGTCGCTCTCCCAGGGGACTGCTTGCAGACTCGCTTGCCTCGCGAGGGTACTGCTTCTGGGATTTGACAGGGCTGTTGCTTTCCTTTCGCCGGCCTCTCAGGACATCGCCTACAGATGGAACTCGGCTGTGGTATGGTCTTCGTCCTCTCGGTTCAGGCTGCGAATCCTCAAAGATTGAAGCGACTTGGTGGACGGTGGGAGCCATGGTAAAAGGAAGAGAACAAATATATGAGCACGGTGCCTAACAAATGCTGTTCATCATTGGTGCAGAGAACTATCAGCTGTTGAAGCACAGACAGCAGGTCGATCCATGGAAGTGCACAAACTCATGTAAGGGCGCCACTGGCCTCGACTTCGCGACCCGATGTTTACGTGGCGGTGGGCGCGGCTGCTATGGCAACCGTCACGTGCTAATCTTCGGCCAAGTCACATGACTTGGACTTTTGAGTGCAACATCTTTGACCGAATTCTTCTTGCGAGCAGCTACTCCGTACTTTCTGCACATCCAAGCAGAACAGATCGACGGCAACAGGTCTAATCCAACACTTCACATCATCATGGCCTTAGCATTATCTAGTCATACTACTGATACAGACGCTTTCCTGGTCGTTTATCCGTGTACTGACCTGGTACCTAGGTACAATCAAAAGAGCCAAGATTCCTCAACACATCGGAGTACAAAAAGCTCTGACGGTCTGTCAAAGTCGAGATACAAAAGCCAAAGTATCTATACCCTTCATGGAGCAATACTTTGGCGCCACAGATCAATCTTTTGCCTTTGCTTCGGATCCAAAGGAGGACCCGACAGGGGATCTTGGACATACGGCTGACTCCCGTATCCAGCCATGTATCCATACCCAGGGCCAGCAATTTGATGTTGCATATACATGGGCATTGGAGCCCCATACATTGCAGGAGTCGTGGCGTTGAATGCCGCATTCATATATGGAGAATTCTGTTGATAAAAATTACCGTAAGCACCATTCGCAAATACACTGTTCTGTCGCGCCGAGTTCCAACTTGAGGTATTTGGAAATTCCGAAGCATTGAAGGACAATAGCGGATCTTGAGTTTGAGCCCTTTGCAGTGTAGGCCCCTTGGACTCATTGGACACCTGTCTTTGCTGCACACCCACTGGATGTGATTGCAGAATGTCTGCCAAGCTGTGCATTGATCTCAGCTGTGAGGTGCTGGTTGTAGCACCTCCATTCTTGAGAGCTTCTTCCTGTAATCTCTTTCGTCTTTGACCTAGAGTCTCTTCGGCATCGGGTGTCTTTGACGGTTCCGGAGCCTGAGGAACACCAAGTCCGAGCTCGCTTGTGAGCTCCTCAGCGAACTGGCCTCCGGTGCCCTTCTCCTTCTCCTTCTTTATTCTCGCTGCCCTTTGCGCCATTGTCTCATCCTCTTGCTCAGTGACAGGGCTTTGAGCCATGCCATGGATCTCGTCGATGACTGGTGCGCGACTGGACTCATCAACCTGGCTCTTTGCTTCAGACTTTGGCAATTGCAATGGTTCACCTCGAAGCCTGGCACGACGTTGGCTCAATGGCTCATTATCCTCCATCTCACGCCTTTCCAAAAGCCCAACTGGTTTGTGGACATTGAAATGATTTGCTCGATCCTTCTCAGGAAAAAGAACGCCCAGAGGGACATCATCATCAACAAAATTCTGCCTTGAAGCCTCATCATGATCTTCCCATGCCAGTGTGACATGTTTGGTCTTCCGAGCCTTTTGCTGTAACTGTGTGACTGCATCCAATTCGAGGAGAGTTGAGTGCATTCCATTGGGAAAGGCATCAGCAGCGGTACGATTTCTCAATTTCTGCTGTTCTTTTCGTATTTGCAATTCAGCCAGTAGTGTTGTTGGTGCTGCGTTGAACCCTCGAGGCTGGTCTTCGTCGTCGTCGTCAATTGCTTCTTCTGATACTTCATCGTCGTCTGGTGCTATACTGGCAGCAGCAGCTCGGTCCAACTCATCCCCACTTGCACGTTCATCCGCATCCAATAAATCTTTAGAATCTCGTGATTTCGTGCGCCCGAGTCGTGAAGCAGAGAGGGACCTCTTGGTTTTGAGCATGTTGCTTAAGGAACTCTTTCGTTTCTTGGCTTTGTCATCCTGTAGTTGCATGCTTTTCCTGGGGCTGCTATTTGACCCATATACCTCCTTTCCAAGTTGGCCAGCTATAGGATGGTCCGTAAACGCACTTACGGGTGCATAAGCGGCAGCGTCTAGGATGCTATCCAGTGTCTGAATCGCGGAACCATTTTTCAGTTGCAGGTTCTGCGTAACACCTGGCTGTTCGAAAAACGCGCTTGCTCGGAGCTGAGGCGGGAGGTTCAAGCTCTGCTTTGAAGCGTGCAGTTTACTTACATCTTGGTCAGCAAGCCATGGGGCTGACTTGCGCATTTCATCGGGGACTCCGCTTAGTCCCTGAAGCCGCCGCCTCTCCTTCTCACCAAAGTTGGCTTTGGACAATCGCTGAGGCAGGTTGAGCATCACAGGCACCGGTGCCGGGTAATAGATCATTTTCTCCCCCGGTTGTGCCTCTCGATATGCCTTGGAATCTCTAGCCAACGGGGGTTGCTTCAAGGAAATCCGTCGAGAAAACGAATCGTCTCGGCTATGTGAAATGCTTGTATTGTAATGCACTCCATCGAAATCGTTGAAGGCTGCCTCGGCCTGATGAAATGTGTCATTGGACGCCGACGTAGTAGGCCGGTCAGTCTTTTCGGTTTCCTGGACGGCTTCTGGTGATGCGACTGTCACTCCTTGGTTGTAGACAATGACGGCAGAGCGAGGAGGTGAGGCGAGTTCAAGGGGCCGACCTTCCAATAGCGGTTCAGGCAGGGATGGGTCTCGGCAGCTACCCTTTGATGAGTGTCTTTCCAGTGCATGTGGATTTGACCACGGATTTGAGTGTATCGAGCCGGTCGGAGAGGTTATATAACCTGAAGGTGAATAACCTCCCGTTCGAGCTGCTTGGTTCACGCCAATGATCGAGTTCGACCACGAGCCAGCGGAATATTGTCTTTGAGGAACAGGTCTTAGAGCGTGATCCAATGTTGCAGGAGCAGAGGACTGGCGTTCGATTCGCTTTTGATCTTGCCTCATTTTATGTAGTTCATCTTCTAGACTTGAGGTCATGCTCAAACGCTCCGCACTTTCTTCTAAGCGTTCCACATTCTTCACCAAAGCCCCTTGCAGGGCCTGTAAATCTGGGGTAGGGTGATTGAGAGGGAGGTGTCGACCGATAGAAGCGGTTCTCATTGGAGGGTCTGGCGACCGGAATGCGACATCGTCTCTCGGTGGTGAATAAGAAGAAGTGGCATTCATATTCAGCGCTAGTCCAACAGGTGTCCGCATGGGCTCTTCATAGTCGTCGTCTTCCACCATTTCATACGATTGATTGGAGCTGAGTGACTTGAGAATGGACGCAACACGGGGTCTGCCCTGAGACTCTGTTGAGGGATCACCATGTCGTCCAAAGTCTAACCCGAGCGACAAAGGAGGGCTCGATATTTCGGCAAGAGATGGAGAGTGTTCGGCTTGGGCGATTGAAGCATATGCCATGGTGCGTGACACTGGGGACGTATGAAGCCGGGCGAAGTGACAGAGGCAAGCAGTCACGTTGAACGGCGCTCAGACAACTCTAGGTGTGTGAAGACGAGTGAAGGGTGCAACTCATGGTTTGAACGATCGGAAGCGTGCGCGCATCGGCGGGTGCAGTGCGAGACCTGGTCGAGAGTCCTGGGTGAAATTGTCAAGCCTGATTTCGGAGGTCGGGGGATGTAGTACAAGGGAAAGTGAACGAAGAGAAGATAACGGGGTCCTCGGTGAGGGACTACGGAGTACGACGATAGAACAAAGAGGGGAGGGGACTGCTGTATCTCCTGTATCTCCCAGATAGGGTGGAAGGCGTCAAAGATAACAAGATCGAGTGACAGGCATGGACAACATTAATAGTACAGTACTCCGGATTGTGGAAAAAGTTCGAGAGAAACGGGAAATCTAATTGTCAGAGCGAAACTCGAACAGGCGAGAGGCGCAGCCTAAGATAGAGTCCAGCTCGGGCAATGGCTGCGGGAATGGCAAGGGCGACAATGGCTGAAGCATGCGTATCCGCCCGCGCCCACGCCCCTGCTCACTTTACGCCCACGCCTGCAGGCCCACAGCAAAAGCCAACGGGGGGCCATCGCAGCCAAGACCCTCAATTAGCACTGCGTGGGCATCAGACTTAAGCATGGCCTTACGGGAGGCGAGCTAATGGATTTAGGGCTTGGGTTTAGGGCATCTAGGGCATCTTTGTACCTGGCACATTTGGTTCTAAGGCAGTTCGGCACCGCTAAAGACTTTGGCTTCTTAACTAAACCCAACACCGATCATCAAGGCCTCCATGCTACAATGAAGTCTGAACTCTTCTGAGTAGAGATCAATGGCTGGCTGCTTTCCCCAGAAGTTCGATGGCGCATCGATAGTCTCAAAGTTAGAGCGGGATCCCAAAGCATGTGGTTCTACTGTACAGGCAAACACGAGTGCTCTACTCGTAGAGTTCTGGAACAAGATCCCAGGTACTCACTCCGCCCTCCAGATGTCCTACTCAATGCTCATGTGCCGGCTTCCGTATTTCAGAATGGACCGGGGGCCCATGGTGGGCGCGACGGGCAGTCTCGCCAGGCACACCAATCATCGCGTCAGATCCTCGCGTGACTGTGTTTCTGTATCCTGGTAGGCCAGCCCTCTCCGTGTCTGCCGTTGGTCTGGAGAATCGAGATTCATCACCAACGGTATGAGATGGCATTAGGATTCTGAAGCATAAAATCCGGTTTACGACGAGGTCAAATTATGACAACCCAGCCTTACTCCCTATACAATGCATCTCGCCAAACGCTGTCACTGGATGAGGTAAACTTAAGGAGAGTTGGAAACCCTGGTGTCGGACTGAAACATCTCGTCGGGAGATCCTGCCAGACTTTGATTTCTACACAGGATCCTCGTCGGTTATCTGCAGTCTGCCCTTCCCCTAAAATGATGCGGAGTACTCATCTGGGCGGGTTCCTCGTATACGGATTACAGTCTTTATCTGTCACCCTTGTCGGTAAAGCAGTCTATGTACTACCTCAAGCCTAGCCCAAACCAGAAGAGACTGAGCCAAGCCCTTGGGACTTTCAGATCATCACATCAAGCAGCAGACTGACATAGGGTAAACACAACAAGGTGGGAAAAGATTAAACCTGCGAGGAACGTTGTCTGGGTAGAGGCCGCCCGAAGATAAGGCTATCATATCCAAGAGCAAGGTCATCTCGCTACTTACTCGTGCCAACCAAGCCAGGGGTGGTTATCTGTTCCTACAAAACATCAATTTCGCTTTTGTGTTAGAGAATCAGGCAGGGCGGGATGGAGACCGGTGAAACGAAGGCAAGATACTGGTAAGACGATCGAAGTCGCTAAATTTCCCGACGCGATGCAAGCTCAGGTAATTTTAGAACCGAACCACTTGAACCCCGGCAACGACACGTTGAAAATCAACACGCTACCTCGAACAACGTTGGGGAGAATGCCCAATTCCTTCCTCGGGCCTATCGCGTTTTACCACGCTGACTGATCGCTACAACGCTCTACTAGCCCGCTTGCTGTTCCCGCAAGTGCCTCGTTCGGTTGTCATAATTGATAAGGATTTACCATTTAGCAAAAAAGGTGCAGCCTGGCGAGCTAGGACCCCGCTGTTATTTTATTATGCCGATATCTCTCAGTGCTATCCCGTACCAAGTACGGAATACCGAGATATCGCACGAGCTAGCGATATACCCCATACTCCGTGCTTTATACCGCAAAGCGCTAGTACGAGTAAGTGGTTACAACGTACCGTTGAGTGATTACCTACGGTCCTTGGGCCCGAGAGGCCCTTTTCCCAGCCTCAGCAGACCCATGACACTTCCACCGTACCAGAGCAACGACGACCTTCAGCGACTGCTTGTCCAGGTCGTTCGATCAAGCATCGGACATTCCGCGTGCCGTGCTTCATTCAATAATGACACCTCGACACACGAACGACCTGGTCCATGAACAGATACCGAGCAACACGGACCAGATAGCTTATCACTAGCCTAGCACGAAGGGGCGAGGGGCGAGGGGCTCCAGTGTTGCTTGTTCGTATTGCGGATACTCGGTTCAATCCTTCTCGCTCCCATTGTTTACAACTCCACCAATGGAACAACCTAACATCATACTCCATATTCTTTCTACACGATTCAGATGGACTCCGGAACACCGTGGGGAGCTGCCACAAGTGCTGGAATATACATTACCTGATACTGAGCACTCCGTACAAGCAGATGCATCTGCTTCACAACCTCCGCCCCCACACAGCACAGTCTTTCTCTAGCAAAAGTTTCCATTCCAAGCCTGATCCTAATCTCATCAACTGCCCGTCCAAGTGTTTTGAGCCCAATCAGGCACTACCCCACAGCTCGCTCTTCTCAGACTCCCAACAGGAGGATGAGGATTGCTTACGGATGCTTATCTGCAGGAACACGATACATGCTGTGCCTGAACGATCCCCTTCGGGGCTAGGAGAAACCAATCATGGCATCTGTATCTCGTATGTATGTACTCCGTACACGGGTCGCAAAGATCCATACACATGCTCAGCACCGCCATCAATAACGTCCTCGGAATAGATCTCCCCAGGGTCGTGATCAGATGCGCCTGAGATAACGAACGTCTTCGTCAGGATAACCTTGCTCTCTGCGCGACTTTTTTACAAGGTGGCATAACATTGGTAGGTGGAACCCCCCCCCGGTTTTGTCCTTGCCGCTATTCATTATGCAAGCCGCCTGCTGTATGAGATAGTAGGTGGACTTGGACGCCTCAGCACCCTTTAGGAAAGTAATTCTTGACCACGTGAGATTTCTCAGTGGCCTCTGTCGCAGGTCATACGAGAAGAACCCAGCAAAGCCGGATTGTGGCAGGGAAGAACCGTCCATTTCGATCTTACCTTAGGTAGGTACGAATTACTCTCCATCTACCTGAATCTATATTCCCTCTCGAGCGTTGGGGGAGAATCATGAAAAGATTGGAAGAGCACGTGACGAGGCTGTGCTCCCCACCAACTGAGTCGCATAGCCTTATGACAATCCGCTTTCCGACCAGCACAATCAGCGCGACCCCAGGCCTATGATTGATCGATTATCATCAAGAGGTATAACTAGCGTCTTACAGTTTAGAATGTTCCTAACAATCAGTAAGAGAATCTGATTTAAGCATGGTCATCAGTGAAAGAAGATTATGAGGGTCAGGCCAGCCATCTTCCGAGTTTGCACGAAGTGCAGTGCGAATCCGATAGTCTCAAAACGGGCCAAAGAGAAAAGAAGAGGCCAAATGTGGCCATGCTGGCACCAAGCCCCCCACCCCAACCTTCTAAAAAGCTCCCTCATGCTGCTGGCATCATGGTACTCTTCCAATGGCAGGGTGATATTATTTTACTTGTTCACCGCAACCACCGCGAATTTGGATAGATGGCCAAGTTGAAATTCCAGCATGGCATTTGATATCGACTTATCCTGACTTGTTCAATTTCCATTCTCGCAGCACACATTTTCCCTGATATAAGCCTCGCTCCTTTCCTGGGATCCACATACATCAGGGGAGTAATTTTCGAGAGGGCAAGGCTTCGTATCTCAGAGCCGACGCAATCTCATCACTCCAAAGTATCATCGCAGACCAACCAAGCCAGCTGTTTCCTCCGACTCATAGTTGAGGATCTTTTGCACGCTTAGACACGCTCTTCCTCTTTCCTGACGACCTTCTCGTCCTCGCTGCTGTCAAGCTGGCCGTGATGGACATCATCCGCTTGTTGATGCCTCAGATCTCGGTGGGTGACCTCGGCCATGTCGGCATCGTGCTCAACATTCAAGCTGCGGCCTCTCTTCTCGGGACCAACGAACGTGAGCAAGATGACGTACGCATAGACGGCGCCCATGAAGATACAAATCACCTTGCCGTAGTCGTAGCGCTTGATCGTCTTGCCGTTCTTGTGCAGCGGCTCGAGCGGGTAGTTCTCACCTAGCTGGGCTTCGATGGTCGAGGATGCCGACGAGGCCAGGTTACCCAGCTGGTATGAAGTACCGACCACGAATGTACGGAGAGAGCCGGGTGACAGCTCCATGAGGTGGATCGGAATTACACCCCATGCGCCCTGCACGCAGAACTGTTCGAAGAAGGCAGCTGCAATGACGGCCTTGGAGCTGGTGAACGTGTATGGGTAGAGGAGTGCGCCACCGATTATGCAGATGAAAATGATGCTGAAGCGTCGGCCAAAGATCTGTGAGCAGTATCCGACCGTGGTTCCTCCCGTCATAGCTCCCAAATTGGCAACGACCTGGGTGACTGTAACCGCGTTGGGGGAGAATTTGAATTGGTTGGTCAGCATTGTTGGATACAGATCTTGCGAGCCATGCGACCTAATGCAGACGTTAGTGGAATGCGAGGCTGGTAAATGGATAGCTAAAGCTCTCATGCTCGGATGACGAAAATCTCTTTCATGTGGCATCCAGCTCTTATGGATCTCACAGAAAACAAAGTACCAAGAATTTGACTTACATGAAGTTGAAGCCGGCCATGAGAAACACCATGTAGATCAGAAGAAGCCAGTGGCGCTTGAGCGCAACGCGACCTTCCGAAATAAAAGTACCAGCAAGACTTCCTTGCTGCTGGCGCAGAGCCTGACGAGCACGGAAAGTATTTGTCTCGGGAAGGCAAAGACGGAAAATGATAATGAGGACGGGCGGACCTAAATCGAAGTGTAAGGCCAGAGAAGTGTGTTAAAGGAATGATGAGAATTACCTGCACCGAACCAGAATAAAGGCCTCCAGCCGTGAGAAGTCGTATTTACAAGTCCACGCGCGAAGGCTGTTGCGAGAAGATAGCCGAATGCGTATCCCTGTTGTAGCATTCCGGAGATGATACCACGAGCGGCTTCGGGACAGTCTTCCAACGCCGTGGCAGCAGCATTCCCGTAGAGACCACCCATTGCAACACCGAATAGGGCGCGCACAGCCAGGAATTGCTTGTATGTCTGGCAGAAGCCAGTGCCCAATTCAAGGACAATAAAGAGGAGATTGTTGACAATAAACGGCCTTTCTCAGGATGTCAGCAGAGCACCAACAGTTGTGATAGATTCCCTTGGATACATACCATTTCCGTCCATATCGATCAGCAGCAATGCCTACGTTCTCATTAGCCCTTTTTCAAGCTGGATTTGGCTACTCAGAACATACCAAAGATAGTTGAGCCAACGGAACGAAACATCAGCACCAAGGTGATACCCCAGGTGATATCGGTATTGGTCTTCCCGAAATCTTCGGCCAGATCAGTGACTGTGAGAGACACGGTAAAGAAGTCGAAGGCATCCCACGACCAGGCGAAGAATGCGACCAGAAAAAAAAGCCACTGCTGTGTGTTTAACATGGCCAGTAGGGCGAAGGGATTCGGCGCTTTGGCCATTGGTGGTTTCAAGGTCGATATTCTGGTGACTGCATATTTGCCCACCGACATATTTCGGTTGGACAATTCTCCCTCTGGATCATGAGCATTCTCGGGAGAGTGCTTCTCATAAGAAGGGTTGGAGCTGGGATGAATGTCGACGTTGGCCATGTTGATGAATTTGGCCACTTAGGAAGAACAGAAATTATGCCTTGAAGTCGATAATGAGAGGACTCAGAGGGGCGCCAGCCTTCTTTTTATCTTATTTGGCGGGGAGAGGACAAGGGAGCTACGAGTGGTGGTCTATGCTGGTCATGCCATATGCATGGAACACGGCTTGTTGCATTTTGGTAAGAACGGTAATGGATCGGAGCAGCACCGGCAAGAGAAACAAGGTCTCAATTTCATCATGATTGGGCAACGATGGGCTCCCGCATGAGCGGGAGAGAAGAATTGACGGGATGGGTTCTCGTGAAGGGCAAGACGAGGGAAAAGAGGGCTCGCCATGTTCCCAGGCGGGACTCCGCAAATGCTTGCATGGGGGGATGGAGGCCCAAAGGACATTGCGACGAATGAGGTGGGACTAGAGAGGGGATCAGATGTTCTTGTAGAGCATAAGAGTAACATCGTGGCAAACTGGGGGCCACCAGAGCCCTGTCGACGGGCCATGGAATACCCTAAAGAAGTCTATGTCGGACAGAACAGGATCAATCACGTCCATGGCGATCGACTCGTCTCCTGTCGCTCTCGGTGTCACCCCAGCTTCAGGTCGGAGTCGACGATGGAAGCTTTCGGAACACATTCTCGAAGGGTTCCATCAGATTTCCCTATCCAGTCTAGACTCGACATTTCTTGATGCACAGCGATAATTTGATGGAAACTGTACCTTGTAGAATGTTGATTTGAGATGTTGGCGAGGGTACAAAACTCCCAGTCTCTTCGGGTGAAGCGGATGGGAACTTGCCCTTGGCAGACGTTGGTAGCGTGGCCTTGAATTTTGGAAGTTTCTGGGCGTTGCCTTAGGCTGCAGATCACGGTCTGGGCAATAATAGGCGTGCCTATCGGGGGCGGGTATAGCGGGAGAAGCTCTGGAAGCGTGACTCGGCTACTGCTTGAACGGGCTTGGGGCGATTTAGGCACTCCAAGTAAGCCTTTCAAGCAATTTCTGGGCAAGACTTGGGTGCTGTGACTGCATCAGCTAATCCCAACGACCGCAAACATCGTCTGTGTCCATGCTGAACGGAAATCGATGGTACAGTCCTTTGGTATGCACCGGGCCAAAACAGAGTGTGTTTGATCCCAGGTCCCATGGAATTGCAATCGCTAGTATTCACCCACGGGGTCCTTGTTATTGTTACTTTACAGTTGGTACCTAATAGACTGTTCTTACCACTTGCTCACGTGTCGGACTGCTTCCGGGTATCACTTCCACCAATTATTATTAGCTGCCTTCCTCAATATGTACAAGCACGGGGCCGACCTGGCTTTCATCACGTGCTTAGTCACATGGCTTCTCTATCTCAGAACTTTCACGGCTTCCCTCCTCCCTTGCGAATGAGAACGCAGTCCCTTCGTCGTTCAACTCCTCCGACACTATCCCTGCTTTGCTCTGTTTTGGACGTTCGGGTCTGTATCTAGATGAGGCCGTCCACTCGTCCAATGCTGACACCATACCAGTAACTACCGTCCCACGTTGACCGATAGAGCTCAGACTTGTTTCCACCAGACCCCTAAGTCTAATAATGATTTGCGATGTTCAGCCTTTTTTCGGCTTCGGATCTCTTCCTCCAAGGTAATGGTTCTTTCCACATTTTCCAGCACCTTGCATGCAGCCTCGACTTGGAAAATGAGCTGCCTGGAACGCAACCGAAGGGCTCTCGGGATTCTTTGGCCGGTGGAAAGAGTCACATTGAGCAGCCGGAGCACATCCCCAGCTATCGACGGCAGCTGTTCAAATTCGGCCACCACCTTCTCCATGCATTCATGCTTGGAGATACCACACCCCTGCAGTACAAATATGGTCTTTTCGAGAGCCATATCCGCCCTACACAGCTGTTGATCGAGCCTATATGCATCCGCCCAATCCCAGCCATCTCTAATAATCGGCACTAGTCTTCTGTGACGAAAGAACTCTAACCTGGCCGCCGTTAAGCTGGTAATTACTCCTTGAATGCAATATTGATCTTTTGGCTGGGTGGTACGAAATATGTTGAGGATCCGCTGCATCTTGTTGCGCTTATTCCTCAGAGGAGACCTTGAGCTGTCGTAGATGAAACTCGCGATTGGGAATCAACTCTCAAGTCTTGTCCACTGATGTTGTCTAGAGATCCCTTACTGCGGTAAAATTCTGAGGGATGCTCCGCTTCAGATGAGTGCCGTATAGAGAAAAATGGAGAGAAGCGTAGGAACGTGGCATGCTATTATCACTTAACCAAGCGAGGACTTACAAACCGTAAGTGCGCAGGTGAGGGCCTCTAACTATGAAAGTGCCCCTCCCAGAAAAAGCTACACCAAAAGATTTTCGTTATTGTTTTGATTGCGGATGAGGACCTCCAACCTCGAAAATGTGCGGAAGAAGTCTATATCAAAAGCTTTTGCTATTGGGTTGCCCGCTGGTGAGGACCTCTAACTGCGGGAGTTACACCCAAGAACTCTATATCGCAGACTTTTGTTATTGTTTTGGCTTCTTTTGCCTGATCCGCTTCTGTCCTGGCCCTGGTCAAAAGACAGAATGTTGATACTGGGGGTATTTGCGGCCTCTGATTCATCCATTCCACCTTCTTCTAAGTTCTGTGTGCCCGACGAAAGTATCTTCCTCAAAGCCGAAAAAATCCCTCTTCAGGTGTCTATGGTATTCTCAACTCTACAAAATAGCCCGTCGCTATGCTCCCTTCCTCTCCGTCCTTCTCTATTCACAGCACTTCCTCTCCTGTTCAACGCCGAACAGACAGCCAGCCTCTTTTCCACACCAACCCCACCACATTTCTGCCCAAACACCACCGCCCATCCTTCAAAAATGGGTGCCAACTCAAGATCACGCAGCAACTTCCAAACTCGCAAGCGAGACAGCTTGCCATCGCGGATTCTACAACGACTGCGCAGCAGCATCGCCTTTTTCCACTCGCCTCCCCGAGCGCCCAAGTATCGCAGTGTGCAGGACAGGACCCCCACGCCACATCCCAGATACCGAGTCCCTCTGAGGAACTCCCCGCTGGCTGTCTCCGGCGGTGCCAGCCCCGCTGATAATATGGGCACATATACCCCCGGTGATGTTGACCGGGAGTGTACCCCGGTGCTCCATCCCTCTCCCCGGCAGCTGGCCCTCGAGCCAGACGCAGCAGACCTCGACTGGCTCGAGGAGGCACTAGAGAACCAGTGGAACCTGCTGATTGCGTTCGCAGCATCAAACCCGGAGCCTCCTCCATACAAGGAGATGCCGCTTCCGGCTTCCGGCTCCTGGCACCTCCAGGATCAGAATGACCTTGCTTGCGGATGAGGCCAAGGGCCAGTAGCGAAGACGGTCGCTAGAATCGGAGAGGGCATTGTCTCCACAAGAGGTGGAGGCCGTGGAGGTGGAGGCCGTGGAGGTGGAGGCCGTGGCCTGAGACTGCATCTTCTCGGGGTCAAAGTTTGTTGGTCTACCTCTCCCAAACCCTCAGAATTTCGGGACCGCGTCGCACCTTGGTGACAACCAATCCTGCATTTGGCAATAGCCGTAACCTCACGGCGATAAAGCTGTCATAGCCCTTTTATGATCTTCTGGACTGGATGGTGAAAGCTCAAGACTGCGGTCACGTTGTAGAGGATGTTGCCGCTCTTACACGGCTGCGTGCTCTGGTTCGATGCGGAGCATGACTGGAAAGGAAATATTGCCACCGGCAAAAACTGTGCTACAGGTGACACCATATAGTTGATCTGCCACAGATGATGTATTAGAGAACAGATCAGTCTCAGGCTTTCGAGGGTGATACGGGCGAAGACGTCAAGCCCACGTCAAGACACTTTCTGATTGTTGCCAGAATTGCTGCAGGTTCAGCCGAAAGCGGGAGCCACGGTACGCCGAGCGCATCATGAATCGAGCACGAGAATAGGACGAGCAGGCTCTAGCTGAACGTTGCCCCGCACAACATTGTATGCAGCTTGGAACATATCTTCGACAGTTTTAACTTTCAGCTTTTAGCTATGCAGCAAACTGTCGAAGTACTGGCCAGGAGCGTCTTTCTTCGCGTGGAAATCGACTGCGATTTCACACTCTCGCTTAATTCATCTCAACTCCGCTGCGTACACGGTCGTAATGGTTGCTGAAGGGTATGATTGGAGAGGGAGGAGATCCTTGAGTTATCCCGCTTTAAATAGGTGTTGATGGAGCCCTTGATTCTTGAAGATTGAGCGTAGATCATCGGTCACTGAGAAACAATTCGTTCCATCGTACGAGTGTGTGATCGATTCGTTACTCCCTAAGATCGTGTGACGGCCTTAATCGGGACACGTTGTCGAAGACTCGTGATAGGCCCTTGGCCAGTTAGGAGAAGCGAACCCACCTTTCCTCCAACCCACGTCCAGTGAATACGGCGGCGGAGAAGATGTTTGGCATGATTCGCCAGTGCGAGTTTCGAACCACGGTATGTCAGCTAGCGAGGAGATGCTAGGTGTCAGCTAAGCACGTCGATCGGTTCGCGACGATTGCCTCGAAAGCTATTCTGAGTCTAGTGAGAAGAGTCTTGAGGAGAGCAATCGGCCGGTCCGACTTGGGCTCGGTATAGTCATCCTTTTCTGATTCTCGGAAGACCACAGTGATGCGCTGTTTAATCTATCGTCCGTCAACTGAAGCACTTCCTTCCACCAATGCTTTGCGTTCGGTGCTGGAAGCGGGCAGACCTGGCTAGAATTCAGCATATCATGTCCCATGGTGCGTTTGAGGCGTTCGCTTATTGGAATGCCCATCAGGCCTTTGGGCATTGTACATGTCAGGAAAGGCACCGTGCTCAGGGGCGACGGTGCCATACGCCATCTGCCATGAACAACGTTGCCATCTCTTGGGCTCACGCCTTTTGGTAATTTTCCGTCCCGGGCCCCGTCAAAAAGAGAGCAAATGCTCCTATCCGCTAATATGGACACTATGAATCAGCCTAATCAAGTCATGTCCCCCAGAAATAGGTACTTGACCACTTATGCTGCCACGGATGTACGGAGTAGAAGTCTGGGCATTGATATCAAGCTCATGATCACGTGATGAGAAACTAGTATTGAGGTGATGAATGCTCAACCGTAGGAGAAGAACCGGGCCCAAGGCAGCTTGCCTCTCTCCACGGAATACGGGCGAAACAGTATATTGCTGGCCTGCAAGGCGCCTTCGAATGACTCTTCCGAGCTTGTTGGGCCATGGACATGTCGTATGGTCTAGGTATAACTTGTCAAATAGGCCACGCCCAGAAATCCTCAGCTCAACTGGATGCTTTCGAATTACGGACACAGTACGAACGACAGTACGTCTCTTGTTTTGGTGAAAGTTCTTCTTTTCCTGTTCCAGAAAAAGCCTCTTCCGTCTGGCAGAGCGAATCCTGGCAGAAAGTTTGACTATCCAACAGCCTGGTTCAGCCTGGAGGGTGCCCCCTGCAAGCCGCCTCCGGACCTGCAGATACCCCTGGCATTAGACCGCCCCACTGTCGCAGATCGAGCGTTGTCCAATCTACTGGGCTGAGCTGAAAACTCTCGGATGAGACCATTGCTTTTTGGTACAGTCAGGACGTCGCTACGGTATTTTACCCACCTAGATTGTCGAAATATCTATCAGGTGCTTATCGATACACTGGACCCCTCGGCACTTTTGTTCCAGGTCGAGTGGCGCAATTACGCTATTTACTCTGGTGGTCAATCTCCACAGGGTCAACATGGCTCGCGGTCTTCCATCACTTGAGCGGCTTGCACCCTTTTTCCAGGCGGAGTGCAATTTTGTGACGGAGATGGGGAGCATTGTTCTCGGGCGGCATTCTCAATCGAAGCCCAGATTACGACTAGTTTTCCACGATCCTTTTTTGTAATGTCAACTACTTCTGCAGTCGTCCAGATGCGTGCGTGTTTAAGCAACTACACGGTCCGCCTTCAACTACGATACTCAGATCTTTCGACGTTCAAAGAACTCGGGATCGAGATTGTTGTAGGCAAGTCGGATTGCCCAAATGGGATGCAATCAACCCGATTTAATATTCAAGCAGGCCTAATCGATTTTGCGGCGTGAAAAAGGGGCGCATTGTCACTGATCCTCGATAACGCTCGTTGTTGGATGCCTTGCTTGCAAGCGATTTTCGAACTACAGGTCGTGTGAAGCACGAATTTTGAACGCCTTGAGCAGGCAATTCTACGACGGATGCTGCACCCAGGATTCATCACGTTTTTCTTATGAGGCTCTTACTGAAAGCTGGAACATCAGTCAGCTGTGTCTCCCAAGTAAAGGGGTGCGTTCACCATGACTGGGATATCGACCCTGCTAAGGAAGCCGGGAGCGGTCGCAGCATCGGCGTTGCTTGTCGCTACCTGTATTATCTCGTTATTCCTGATTCGAATGAACATGGAATTTGATCCCACTCAGTCACCAAGAGTCTCCGTGGAACAAGTGATTCCTGATGATAGCATCGCGCAGAGACCGTCGCCCACTGTTGCGCTAGCCAGCGACACTACATCGAGCAGCAGCCCTGCCACACCAACAGCAGACCACCAAGATGACCGACCGGCTGAGAGTGTTGTCAATGCAACAGTTGCCAAGCATCACGACGATGACGCCGTTTTTGACCCCGGCAACGGCTTTCGCCAGATATATTCTCTCTCCACCAGCAATGGGACCTTTTACCCGGTCTCTTTCGGCAACGAGTCGGCGTACAATGTCAACGTCCTGCCTCACCCTACACGACCTGATCAGTGGGTTATCATCGCTCAAGCACTCGCACAAGCCACTGTCAACGGGACAGTACAACTGAGGGAGGTGAATTGCATTGCCGAATTCCTCCACGGCGTTCTTGCTTGTACTGAGCCTGCTACGGCCTTGCGAACGGCCCCCTCGATACCCTGCGTCAATTGTATAGATGGTGAATCACCGCCATTGCTCAAAATGGTGTTCGGGCCTCGAGATGCTCGCATGTTCTATGGTCCTAAGCATGCTTATGTTATGTACGGCTCTCAATCTCACTACACCTGGTTGGGGCTGTGGATTCAGCACGCAGGCAAGTTGATCCCCGCCCTGAACCAGGCCGACTCTGATGAGGCATCTGCGTTTCCCGAGGCCACGGAAATCGAACGACCAACCCCGCATAAGCTCGGCTACGAAAAGAACTTCTTTCTTTTCTGGGACAGTCAAGGAGCCATGTACGTGCATCACGACATATATCCTAACCGAACGTTCGCTCAGCTATCTACTAACGGGTCCGTCCATGCTGATCTCTCTCCGGAGAGCGCGTCGAAAGATAGTATCTGCATGGCTAAACACATGCCCCGGCCAGGCCCCGAGCTAGAAGGTATTCATCAAGCCACCAACTCGCTGGCCCTGACCCTATGCCGGCGCCACGACCAGGACTGCCACCCGAGCGACGAGAATACTTTTATCATGAATATTTTCCAGCACAAAACGTATCATAGCTACCATGCTCTTTACTACTCTTACGTCATGTTATTTCAACAGACTGCGCCATTCGCAGTCCATGCAATCTCCAAAAAGCCTCTATGGATTCATGGCCGGGATATGCTCACGAACAAGACACACGCAGCCTATTACGACGAGCACCCACCCTCAATGCCCAAAAATCATACGGAAATGTTCTATATCACCAGCATCAGTTGGAAATCGTCCAAACAGAAATATAACGGATATATTGACGATCCTATGTTTGTGTCGTTTGGAATAGAAGATACAAAATCCGGCACTATTGACGTCTCGGCCGGCGATTTATTGCAAGACTTGGCGTATTGTGAAGAAGATTAGACATTACGTACCTACCTACGTGGGTGTGTACGTGTGCAGGGGGTGAATATACATGATAAGGGACACCAAATAATGTCCAATTTCATGTCGCTTCCTTTGCACCTTCCCTCCCTGTAGCCTTCAGCGTCTTATGGTTCCCGCCTCTTGCTGGATCAGCGCTGCCACTGCGAACCCGGTCCGTTGTAACAACAGGCTTATCCGTCTTTGCTGGGGGGGGCATTAGCAACGTGTGGAGTGCACAGAGGCCGAGGTTTAAATGCGCTGTCCTGGTCCATTCGAGCGTCATCAGCGGCCATGGCGTGCGAGAACACAAACTACGCGCTTTACTGGAAGTTTGATTTCAAAATTTGAACAGGAACTGTGACTTGATTTGTCCGGTCAGTGACTGTCGTCGCAGTCGTATTTATAAGAAATGCTTCCGTCCAGACCCTATCTGATAAGAATCAAAAGTCAACAAGCGCCTTAGAGCCTGGCTTGTGAACCTACAAGCTGTAATCTCCATCCCTGCTGGGACTAAACGCCGTCTATTTACCTACCAAGCCTCTCGTTATTACTGTCCTTGTAATCTATCCCGCCATTTGACAAATTTTGACCACTGCGAAACTCCAGTCTCGTTCCTCCCGATCCATGTGAGACAAGTTGTTATCGTGATACCTTTCATGTGGCCGCACATTTAACTCTTTCTAGCTCCTTAGGCCGTTCTTGCCCTGATCCTGTTTGCCCTGGGCTGGCTTGTCCTGATTCGAATTCTCCTGGTCTGCTTTGCCGTGGCTCGATTTGCCTTGGGCTGGCTTTTCATGGCCTGCCTTGCCTTGGCCCAACTTTTCAAAAGTTCTCGAATCAGTCTCTGACAATTCTGCGGCAAGCTGATCTTTGTCACCTGGTGCAAGGTCTTGCAATGCAATGGGCTCTGTGGGAGGTTGTCCAGCTGGAGGGCCGATGTTCGGCGCTGGCACCGCTTTGGCTGCCTGGACTGCCGGATCCTTGGGCCTTTGAGCGTCGTCAAGTTTTTTGATTTCAATCATCTTCAATTGCACCTCCTCGGGAAGAGAAGAGAAAAAAGCCGTGTTCGTGTCCCAAAGCGTCACGCAGTCAACGTTCCAATTGCAGTTCTCGACCTCGCCGTAGATCGGGTGCTTGTAACGAGGATGAGCATCCGTCCACGAGGAGGCATGGAAATGATGTTTGACAAGCGCCGCTCTGCCGCCGTGGTTTCCTGAATCCGAGTGTCCAGTCCCAGCGGCCATGGCCTCCGCTGGGAGGACCAAAACTCGCCCCACAACTGTGGACTCTTCCAGGTTGTGGAAATTATCCCAGGTGATTTTTGTCCGTGTCAGCTCAGACATGTATTCCAGGATGGCGTTGGTGAATGCAGAAGGGCCCGTGCCACTTAGGACTTCGTCAAAGTCGAGCTTGACCTCGGAGATAGGCTTATTTTGTTTCCGGGCGAGGTCATTAATCCAGTCGAGGATATGATCGATCAATTTCATCATAACAGGAACTCGAGCCTTGCACATGAATGTCCACTGGCAGAAGGACTGCGACTTAGACCCTAGGATAGGATGGTCTTTGAGACGGGGCTCATCCGTCTCGACCCCGATGAGCATATCGATTTCGAGTTGGTCGACCCGTTTGGGGATGAAATGGTCGATAGACCTGAGTGCTTCAACGTCGATATCTGCATAGACTCCTCCTACGGCGTACATGATCAGATAGCGTAGCAGGTCGGATTGGATGATTCTGATATTCTCGAGGGCCATGAACGTGCTGACAATGTCTGGTCTGTTCAAGCCGGTTGGACCATAGTGTTCTTCCACCCAGGACATGGCGTTGTCGTCTGTGAGGACCTCATACCGGTAGGCTGGGTTCTTGACCGTCCATGTCCTTGCCCGCTCAGCATCTCTGTCCTCAAACCGCGTTGGATCGACTTTCCATGACTGCCAGATCTTCTTGGGGAATGTTCCGCCGACGGGGTATCGTGATAATGGCGCTATCTGTAGGAATGAGGCTGGCGAGGAGGACTCAACGACTTTGCGCAGGAACAAAAACGCCGCTACACATCCCACGAGCAAGAGTAGTATCTTGCGAGTTTGCCTGCCGAAGCGGTTCCCCCGAGGCCGTCTGGACTTCATTAAGTCGTCTCTTAGGGACATGTCTGAAGTGGCAATGAATATCTTCTCCAAGACGGACGAATCTTTCGCGGCTCGCCAGTTGTCATGACTTGCCGCTGCCGAAGAATGGCGTCGTCGCCCAAGGAGCAACAAGCGAAATGGCATGCGAGAATGCACCATGCAGAAAAATCGGGTTGCTCGATTTCCAACCAACACAACTCGTGATTACAGTCGTGGCGGGTCAGGGATTTGGGAAGGAAAAGGGAAAATAATTATGCCAGTACAACCCGATTAGAGAGACAATTCGAGGCACATGAATGCTGAGCGCTCGGTCTCCATGTGTGACTTGCCTAAAATCATCCAAAATGAAGATGTGGACCCTGTGGAATACACCTTTTGAAAAAACCCGGCGCGCTTTAGTGATGGATGCAAACCGGAGGGATCCGCTCAGCGGCAGGGGTCTTCAGCCACAGTGCTTCCACCCATTTTATTTGGCTGCCTGACTGACCAGGGTTTTCCAACTGTTCGATTATTCGTTTGAAACTTTAACCCCTGAATGGAAAGGAAACCGTTGGTTTTGGTGCCTGGGGCGATGTTCGAGACCACCCCTGAATATTGCGGACTCGACTCGCCCTCTTGCATGTGCACAAAGGTAATACACACTACCTTATCTACTATCTCGCGTAACAAGGTCGTGTTCAGGGTGCCCTGTACCGTCACATCTGGGCCCAAGGTTATCGGAGAGACTGATCCTGATCTCCCTTGCCAAGGTTTGCAAGGCCCAGTATTACCAGCCTATACAGTCTACTATGCCATAGTACACCCCCCCCCCCCCCCCCCGGCTACACAGTATACATCAAGTACCTGCAATTGACTCGGTTCAGCTCGCGATCAGGCCAGGCTTTGCTTCCAATTTTCCACCATAGACTCCGCTGGCCGGGGAACGATGGAGTGGGCTATATAAGGCTCCGTACGTCGCGTTTTCTCATCTTCTCGCTCATCATTGGCATAATAAACGCTGTGGAGTCCGGTTGTACAGCCCTAATTGATTTTTGTTTTTAATAGGCGCAAGCAGCATCCAAATTCGGTGCGAACTGAAAGCAAGATCAGCCTCCAACAAAATCGATACGTCACTCTTCTGGGATAGATGTCGTCACACCTATACATCGGGGGTAGCTTCATGATCACATGTCTTCAATGGGTGAGGAAAACAAGATACCTTTTGGAATGCCACGTATGTGATCGCTCACGTGATTTCGAGATAAAGCGAGCCAGGGGACGACAGGATGCTTCGAGGATGCGTCAGCGACGAGCAGGAGTCGATGGGTTTGATCTTCTTTGCTGGTCTCAGAAGATTGCATTGATTTGGAAGTCTTGTACAGCTAAACTGGAAATGTCAGGTACAGATAGTCGCCGACAAGTATAAATCTAGGGGCACTGTTCTATAGAATCTCCGCTCAAACCCAAAAATGTATGGCCAGCGTCACCTGTTTAGCACAAACTACTTGATGGCCAATGCCAAAACCATCCTCAAAGCCCCACCGCTTGAAACTCATTTTACATATCACGCTTTCCCATCTCCGCGAGAGAAGACCCCAGAGGACGCTGACACGCTGACATCTCACGGGGCCAGGCCGAATTCTCGTGATGGTTCCCCAGGGCATACGTAAGGAACACCAGGACCGGCACTATAAGTGTGCCACACAGTGTACCTTACTGGGCGAGATGTCATCGCCTGGATTCCATCCGTCGTCCTGCAATCGCGCCGTCTTTGACGGCCTATTATGTACAAGTGAGCTCTGAAGAACTCTCAAGCACTGCAAGCAAGAAGCTTCGACCGGAGCTTGACTTCAGTGCCAGCCTGGTGTAGGCCCTCTGGCAAATTATCCTCACAAGCTCCAAGTTCTTTTAACTTTTTTGAATAATTCCCTCGCTAAATGTTTCTCTGACGAAATGTGGCGCCTCCATGTTCGTATGCTGATCAGACTTGCCGCTGCATCACTCAAAAGTGCAACGGCGTCCATTGAGCTTCTCGATCGGCGTATATTAGAGAATCCAATTTTCTCGTGAGATAGTGAGAACTCGTCAGCCTAGTTTGCGCAGTACGCCAGATCTTGTAGCAAATCGCCAGCCTTGAGGTCGACGGCACCAGCTTTTGAGTCTTCAATGCCGAATGCCAAAAACAGATCATCATCAATATGGCCATGATACTTTTGCACATGGCTCTTCCAGCTCATGCTCGTCATGTAAAACATCTCGGTGTGTCCTTTAGGAGGCTCTTGATCCTTCCAGAGGATTGAGCCTGACTCATTGGTGAATGGTCCGCGGCCAGAAATCCACAGCGGCCGCTGAGAGATGGCGTGGATAGCGAAAGGGGCATCACGTTGGAGAAGCATGACATAGGGCTCGTAGACCGGATGGTAGTCCTTGGATACCTTTTTGTGGAAGATGGTTATGATGAAGGTGTTAGAGTCGTTAGGGACACATGAAGAGTCCACACGCTTGCAGAGCGTGATCGAGAGAGAATTGGTGGCTTGATGGAGCGACTCGCGATCTGGGCCCACGGTCGGCAGATACTTTGCCATGCACATTTTGTCGCTGAATTCGGCAGCAGTAGCCAGGTCTGGCCCGATCGACCCATTGGCTGAGAGCTGAGCAAAAACGCGATTTGGAAAGATGTCGTAATGAGCGTACATCTGTTCTTGGCTGTCCCAGAAGAGGAAGAAGTTCTTCTCCATTTCTTTGTATGGCATAGGTCGTTCGACCTCGGTTGCTCTCTCGAAGATTTTGGACAAGGCAAGCTGCTCTAGACGAAAGTCCTCGAGTAACATACGGACATCCTGGAGCCAAATGCTAATGCAGGTAAAGATCGATTGCGACCCGTACAATATATACGGCGCCGACGGGCCATAGAAAACCCGGGCATCACGAGGTCCATACTGAAGATTCAAGACGGCGAGATCCCCTTCGCAAGTTCCTTGTATCGAAGGCTCCACGGGCAATAGCGTAGGAGGGGTGATGCAGCTCAACACATCCTCCCAGAAAATAGCATCGCAGACCATCTCCTCCAGATCCACATGCTTTTCGCAGCTTCCTTCGTGCTGGCCGGCAATGATCCATGTGTCGTGCTTGGTGGGATGTGGCAAGATGTTGGGATTGTATACGATATGGTTACCAAATTTCAGAGGGAAGTATTTGCGGTTTTTGGTGGAAAGAGAGAAAATTTCGCGATGGTCGAGTTCGGTCGTTATAGGGGCCACATCGGTAATGTCGCCGGTGCCGTTCTCATGGCCATCGCCATCGCCATCGCCATTGGAGAACTCTGCACTGGCGAAATCACCAATGTCACTGGCAGCGCTGTCGGCGGTCTTCTTAACTTGGTCGTCACCGATTTGCAGATTCGAAATTAGTTGCGCAAGGCCGTCCTCCTCAACGACTTCTTCCACTTCTGGGATATTGTCGACGTTTGGGTCTTCGTTGTTGACGACTAGAACGTCCTGCACTCTGGCGACTAGGTCTGGTTGGCTAGCAGGTTGATAAACGACTTTTCCATCGTTGATACCGAAAATTAAGATGATGCACACGAAGACGATTAGCGGGCAGACGAACACGACCAGCTTCTTAGCAGCAAAGCCCGACATTCTGCTGGTGTGGTGCCACCAATGGTTATGGCGACGTCAAAATAACCATAAAAACTGACAGCTGAAGAATAGGGAATGGCAGGTGGTGAAGCTGTGAACGTCGACTACTTCAGTGTCAGACTCTGCAGGTCCATCGAAGTGCCTGCGTCAACAATCGTGGACCGGGCGATGTGATGGATATTTCTCAGCTCCGTTTTCTTTCCCATGGTAGGGAACCCTTGCCTAGCTTGGCCCGGCATACCTTAGTCTGTCTGTCTTGTCTTCGGTGCAAGAGGTTCCCCTCGTCTGGTGGGAGGAAATTCTTTGACCAAACAGAAGAATTATTGGGCTCCAGTTTCTCCAAACTATTGGACGCTCCGTAAAATTGGCTCTGTCTCAAAGATGGGCCAGAACTCTAAGCATCTGCAAGGTGCTTCTTTTATTTCCCGGTCGCGTGCGTTGCTTGATAAGAGGCTGTGAGGCTAACTTCTGATAGTTGGACCCACTCCGGCCCGGGCGACAAGATAGGCCACACCGTGTCGTTTAGCGTGCATGAAGTGCCCTCCCCTGAGAAAAGAAGTGGGCTTGTTCGGCGGACACTCCTGGAACCTCAGCTTGGCCTCGATTGTTTGCCTAGACCAGAGATCTGCGAGCTAAGGGTAATTAATGGACACTAACTTCTGTACTATGTTTGTGTATCAGTACTCGTACACAAGCTGGTGCCCGTGCCATCATTGTTTTCGCATCTCACTGAGGGAAAGAAGAACGTCTAAGTCATCCATTTCATCTTCTGGCTCTGCTGAGTGGGAATGGTTATTGAAAAATAGTCGAACTTTTTACCCCGTCACAGAGGGATCCAAATCTGTCAGGCAAACCATCACATTCCCGAGGCCCAATTTCCTGCATTGATCTGAAGACAGCAACAAGATTAATCCACCAAGGTTCTTCTGACCTCCAATGTCTCGCTCCTCGCTCGATGGCGAACTCGCAGAAAAGGGCCTCGCCGAGGTCCCTCTGCTAGAAAATCGAGTGACCACAAAGCTCGCAAAGACAATCGTTGCGTTCACCGATTTCCTACGACATTCAGTCTGGCCCGGATCTCGCAGGCCAACAAGGCAGACATCATTGAAAAGCACGGCGTATCTCGATGGCCTCAGAGGTTTTGCGGCCTTGCTAGTCTACATATTGCACCATCAAGGCTGGGGTCACTCGAATGTCGAAGGCAGCGAGTCAATCTTGGGAGATGCCTTTGGCTGGAACGGGCAGTACTATTGCGTCGGGTTTCCTGGAATTCGTCTTCTCTTTACAGGTGGGCACGCAGCCGTCCCCATATTTTTCGTGACTTCGGGCTACGTCCTGTCTCACAAATCACTATCGTTTATCCACGCAGGGGACCTACTCCAGATGGCCGAAAACCTGGGATCTGCTATGTTCCGGCGATGGTTGCGACTCTATCTACCCATCCTTGCGACCACCTTCATCTGGATCACACTGTGGCATGTTTTCGGCCTTCGGCACACCGACAACCTCAGTGACCCACCCGAATCCAACTTCAGGGACGAGATCTGGAAGTGGTACTGCGACTTTAAGAATTTTAGTTTCATCTTCGAGAATGAGCCGTGGAACGGATACAACAGCCCGTTATGGACCATTCCGAAGGAGTTTCGTGGTTCCATCGTCATCTGGACCGCCCTACTCGCCTTTGGGCGCTTCTCGAGAAATGCCCGCCTGTGTTGCGAGGCAGGTCTGGCCTTCTACTTCCTCTACATCGTGGATGGATGGTATTGTGCTGCCTTTGCCATAGGATTGCTTCTCTGCGACCTAGATCTGCTCGCTCAAAGGAACAATCTACCCTCGTTGTTTTATCGGCTCGAACGGTGGCGAGGCCGGATTTTTCTGATTCTGTTCCTAGCCGGCGTCTACTTGAGCGGAGTTCCCTGCTCCAGCAGCGACATTGAGCACTTAAAGGAGTCTCCCGGATGGTACTATCTCTCATTTCTCAAGCCGCAAGCCGTCTTTGATTTCCGCAACTTCTACCGCGTGGTTGGTGCGACTTTCATCATGGCTGCCATACCCCGACTGCCCTCTCTTAAAGGATTCCTCGAGCTATCATTCTGCCAGTACCTAGGCCGAATCTCATATGCCTTCTACCTAGTTCATGGACCCATCCACTGGGCAATTGGTGATCGACTCTACGCCGCAGTAGGCCGGGTACGCGGGGCCCACATGGACATGGCACCTGCATGGATAAACCGCTTCACTCTGCCCAATTACGGCCCGTTTGGGTTAGAAGTGAATTTTCTCATTCCACATTTGGCCCTGGTGCCTATGACTTTCTGGATCGCAGAAATTTGCACTAGGCTATTCGACGAGCCAAGTACCAAGGCTGCACAGTACTTGTACAACGTTTTGTTGGACAATAGCAGTGTCTTGGAGAAGCGGTAGTCATGATGGAAACGGCTAGGCAGCGGGCGTTGATGCATTTCGGATTGGAAGCGGCTTCAGGGTAGACTTATACCACTCACTAACAGCTCTCGGAGCACATTGGTTCTAGTATCAGAATGAGAATATTTTGCATATGTGATTTCTTTGCAATAAGCAGTTTCCTCAAGCGCGAACCTATTTTTAAGTTGGCTGATACGATACTGGCTTTACTTTTTCAATGTGCGTTTTGGTCTGAACAACGAGTGCCAGATAGCACGCTTTGATTGGAATTCAATCCCCGTTTTTGATGGAGTTTCAAATTTCCTATGCTTGGGATTGTTTTGATGACGTCCCTTTGATATCTCTCAATTACGACAACGTGATATGAAATGGCTTGCTAACATGCCTTCAAACGTGGTTGGATTACACTTTGGGTCGCCATGACCCGAAAACAGGAAAAGGGCCGAACGCTCCTGGTTTGACCAGCAAAACAGCACCCATAACTCCAGAAAGCTTCCAGTGTGGACCATAAGTTTGTCAGCTGTGAAAATCCGTTAAAAAAAAAATAACACCGCAGCTGCAGTTGGTGCTTCAAGGCTTTGCGGACCGCGGATCGACCCACGGACCCTTCTTATCGCGGAAAACCTCGTTTTCGATCTCGTCTGAATTGCATAGAGTCTCCCAGCTCAGCCATAGAGGAGTTGAGGCGTTCTCAGCCATCATGCCACCCTTGCTGTCAATGGAGCTCCACCACCGCTGCCGGCGGATACCCTTTTGTTCTGGCATCACGGCAACAGGGGCTCGAGGCGCAAGCACCCGCGCGCTGAGTTGCTCTCGGAGCCGTGGGAACATCCACATCTTGTCCCAGTCGGTATTCATATTGTGTTTGGGGAGGTTGAAGTGGATCGTGGACGGAACAACACCGGTATAGAGATGAGTATAAAGCGGAACACTGGACCAGGACCGCTGTGCGAGGGTGGCTTCTTCACGAGTGCGTTCATCATCGTTATCGTCATCGGTCTGGGTACTGTTATTGTGTTTGGCACTCTTCCAGGCCTTCGGGATGGAAAAAGGAGGTACGGCACGTGCGATGTCATCTGGTAGGTTGGTGACACGTACTGGAGGTGGAATGCCCTTTTCTATTGACCATCTGGCTGCATCTTCGGGCTTGGAGTGAGAATGCCAAGCTAGATCCTCAGGTCTGCCATCGATAGTCATGGTGAGCTCTCCTAGATAGTCCGGACCGAGATGAAACTCGTAGTCGTCTGAATTTGCTGTGTCGCTGGTAGGGAAGAGGGTTGAGTTGGCGCTGAGGACCATTTTGCTGCGTTCGTCCTCGAGACCAAACACCCTGTTCACACGTGCTATCAAACGCTGCAGTGTCGCGAGATGTCGCTCTCTCACAAGTTCTCGGTAGTACTCTTGTTGGCCAAAGACGTCGTTAAAGGATGCCTGATCGGACCCTCGGCTGGGATTCTGAAGAGCAACATTGTGCACTGCCTTCAGAAGCTTGTATACATCGGCCACAGGGCCCATCATAAAGCCTGAATTCAGCCAACGCGCACGTGCGTGGCGAGAATCCGTGTCAGTCACGTTGCCATAGACGTCGTGGGCCAGTTCTGAATCAGGGACAACATAGCAGATGGGCTCCGAGTTGTCTTGCGGCCAACACATGTTCTGGGCAGCCATGATGATTGTCTGTTTGACGCCTTCTCTGTCCATGGCTCGGCCCAGACGGCGGCGTATACGGTCATTGTGTCTATTGATTATGCGCTGGTAGCGGTCGAGAAGTACGATAGGAGGTAGTTGGAACCACATATCAAATCCATCGACCATCAAGACCAATTCTTGATCTGATTCAGGGCCTAGGGACTTCAGATAGTCCAGTGTCCCCGTGATTTTGGCAATATGCAGTCCGCCAAAGCGGTCTCCGCCCGAGTAATGCATTTTCCAGTTGATGAGTCTGGGTGTAGGGTAGTCAAGAGCTGCAGCGCTGAAAATGTTCTTGCACAATCCGGCCCCGCTTGAAGTTGCTGGGATGAGAAGGTGAAAGAAGCTGGACGAAGAAGTGGAATCAGAAGTTGACAGCGCCACCCGATGAGCAGGCGTTACATATAGCAAGCTGGCCACCAGCACAAAAGATAGGAAGATGGAGACTCGAGCAGTCACAGATAGACGGACAAGGCATCGCCATGATTGCCAGGACGGCGAATTACTAGGTCTCGAGAGCGTTGCTTGATCGCCATCAAACTCGTCGCCATGATCCACTCCAGGTACACTCCTGTACTCAACGACATCTTGTCGGTCGTGGAAGAGGCCCTTTGCCCACTTCATGACGGGCAACATGTTCTCCCAGCAGCGTCGAATAATTTAGAGCAATAATCGTGGTGCAGGGGAAAGAGAGACCAGATCCCATACCACAGAGCAAAGGGATTGTGGGAGAGAGAGTTTAGTCAGGGTCAAGCCTGAGAGTGTTGCTAGCGACGCAGGACTTTGTTGAAAGGGTAACTAGAAAGAACCAATAGTACATACAGCACGAAACTTACCATTGACAGCTCGTACCGTCTATACCTTGGTACAAAACGTGTGAGAGGAGGATGCCTAAGAAAAGTTTCCGGGAAGTGGAGAACTACGGCTTGGCTGGTCAAGCAGATCCACCTTCAGCCAAAGCCACTGACAAGCTCCGAACTGTAGGGTCTACCCCTGAGGTGGAAACTTCCAATTCAGCAACAGGCGCATCAGCCATAAATCTACGGCACAGGACAGGAAAGTGATGAACATTGGTTTTATCATCTATCGGTCATGCTCAAGCTCGAAAGACAAATTCATGACAAGACAGATAAAAACATGAGGCCAGACACTCCTCAGCCAGCCTTATGGAGGGGAGGGGAGCCCAATCTATCTAGATTCGGGAGTTTATTTATACAACAGCTAATGATATACGTAGTAATTAATCGGGTCATTATAATTTGCAAGGGTATAGGACAAATAGCACGATGACGCCTTTAGAGGTTTTACATTTTGAGAATCCTCAGGTTTTCTTCCAGAGTTAGTAAAGCCTAGCTTAAGACACAAATTAATGAGCTTGAGTGATTCTATCTCTGGAACTGAGCAAGCACAGTTATGCATTATCCACGGCTGCGGTTTCCGTACTACTGTACGTACCCGTGCCCCTGTCGCAACATCATGAGCTGATCTGGGCCGGTGAGTGTTTTCCGGAAACGCCAGCACATGTGTAGAAACGCGCCAAAACTAGGAAATCACTAACATTGCGCTCCTAATTAGGTTTCCCGCAGATGTAGATTAGTAAATTGCATGGAAGGCAGCTGAATCGCGTGTGCCGAGAACTCTATCGATACACGTTCCAGGGGCTTCGCTCCGGGCCGGTCATGCATGATCTATCTGTTGTCGCGTCATGATTACGAGGGCCGAAACCTTGAGCAAGGAGCGCATCTTACAGCCTCCACGAGCCCAGAAAGACTTGGCTTGCGTGGACGCCGACTGTAGTCTCCCTAGCTTAATCCCTTTGGCGGCATTATTGAACTGTTCTTGTTTTGCAGAGAACACAATGCAAAGCTAGATATCACCTCCCACGTGACATATCCCTTATCACTTCTTCCGCGGCACGCCTTGTGAAAAGGAAGGGATACGAGATCTAAAGTTCAGGTCGAGCTTGCTATTACGCTGCCCACGGCGGGCGAGAGCTTCTGCGCCACCCTGTAAAACTCGCGAGACAACGCTTTCGACGATACGGCGTCGAGACTCAAGGGACTCGCCAGAACCTCGGCACCGTGATTGTCACACAACCCCTGATCAAGTGCGGTCTAGCCTGGGTCCACATAGCCCAACAGTCCGGCTGGACAAACGTCTGAAAGAGCGGCTACTGTGTATCTCTTGTGGCAAGTCATGATTCAAGGGTAGGACCAGCGTGTGAATGTGGGCCCAGAGTGACGCTCGATACTTCTCCATTGTGCTGAATCCGACAAAAACTGGATTTTGGGAACCTCCTGCGACTTCGCCAGGCTGTAACTTCTCGACGTGCTTTCAGTTGATGTCCTCATTACGACCTACTCGTCGTCTATCGATGCTCGAGCAGTAAGGTTGAGCAGCTCTACCTACACACCCTTGCTAGAGAGGCCTCCCTCAGAAACCTAGTCTATAAACCCTACTGGCCTACCTCATCTTCCTCGAGCACAATATCGAGAACATATGCGACCGTATCAAACGTTTCGGTCGATAGGAATTCATCATGAAGCAGTACCTCATGGTTATTTCTGCTCTACTAGCGGCAGGGATATTCCTGCATCTGGTCATCGTCAACACGACAGGCTCCTTCTCTAGCGCCGCACAAGTAGAGATGCAGAGTAATATTCCTGCGGGCGATTCGACAAATCGCGTCGCAGAAGCCAAGGGGCCATTAGGCAACTCGAACGACATCTCCAACTCGACCCTCGGTTTTCAAGAAGTGTTTGTGGTCAACCTACCCGAGCGAACCGACAAGAGAGATGCCATTGCAGTGCAAGCGTCGCTCACCAACATAACATTTAAACTTTCTCCTGGGGTACGTGGTGATACGATATCAGAGAAAGCAAAGCCCTATGGAATGGAGAAGCTGCTTCCTGCAGAAGTCGGCGCATGGAGGGCCCATTTGAACGTGTTGCAGAAGGTGGTGGAGAATCGCATCAGCTCAGCCTTGATTTTGGAGGACGATGCAGACTGGGACGTCAGTCTCAAGGCCCAAATGACCGAGTTTGCTCGTGGAACGCGCTGGCTCATGAACCACACGGGACCGTCGTACTCGCCCTACGGCGACGGCTGGGATATTCTGTGGATCGGACACTGTTCGGCCCACTCGCACCATTCCGACACTCGTCGCTGGGTCATCAGGAAGGATCTCACAGTCCCACCACCAAGTAAACGAGACGCAATGTTACAACCCTATGATCTTGGGTATTGGGAAGGCGCCCCCGATTTCGATACGCAAACACGCATCATCTACAAGGCCGGTTACGGATTCTGCTTCGCAGGTTGGGCAGTGTCCCTTCGAGGGGCCGAAAAGATTCTCCACAAATTGAGTATGCTTCCGTACGGACTGGCCGTCGACCTTGGTGTCGCTGAAATGTGCGCTCACGGGACATACAACATAACTTGCCTTGCACCCTTCCCAGCATACGTTGGCATCTCGAAACCTGCCGGCAATTCTAGTCGCGGCAGTGATATTGTGGATGGCAGCGGCAAAGGACGCGCCGGCGACCTTGCAACCAGAGGCAATCCCGGCGCAAAATTCCGCGAAGAGCCAGAGTCGGAGAGGGTGGTGTTCTCAACGCGGATGAACATCCCGCGACTGCTCATTGGCGACACCGAGTTTGAGAGCAATTATGCTAATGTCACTGGTCGAGTCAAGAGCATTGACGAAATTACTTCCTTCACAGGCACAGGGCATGGTGAATGGTTGCCTGACCCTCTACCAGTCCAGGACCCGAGTGGACTTTGAACAGCCCTGAAACGGTCCCTTTGGACAAACAGTCCGAAGTGTCAATCGCTAAGAGAAGTGGCGAGCTTGAACGGTACTTACATGTCGCCGATGCGGGCGGACTAGTGCTGGATGTTCGGAGTTCATGTATCATGTATCATATAATCTTGGGAAGGTCTTCTCATTATTTGTTTCGAGCTTTGGCGCAGGCACATTGGGGAAAAGGCACTAGACTCTGACGAATCTACTAGATATTATATTGACGGAATGAGAAAGCCAAAACAATTTACTGGATGTCTGCATCTCTAAAAATCGAAAACAAAATTCCTCGCTTTCGTCCGGGTGGTCTTGGTTGGTCATATCAAACGCACGTTGCAGTTATCGTGCCCTTGGCATAGATATTTGCCGAAATCTGTCAAAACCGTCAAACTCTCGAGTGGCTGATTGGTCTATGTATCTAGATTTCTACGACCTGCGGCGAGCCGACATGTCCCAAGACGGGGAAAATGCCTCGATTTGAAAAGTACCCGCCAAGATATCATACATCGCACACTGCCAATGCTTTCATCATCCTCAAGCTTGCTTCGAGCATAACAGAGCTATAATTGCGCTGCCCACCGTCGCCACAATCAGACCTAACAGGTTCAAAGGAGTGACCACTGCGTGGAAGAGTACCGTTCCAAGAACGATAGTAGAACACTGCTTTAGGTTGCCAATCAGTCCTAGGGGTCTTTCGCTTGGCCGGCTCCGAAGGCTGTCCGCGCGTTTTTGGGGGGCTTTTGGTTGAGGGCGAGGGAGTGCGACAAGGGGCCAGATTGAACTACGGCGCCTCGGCCTCGCTAGCTTAAAAGCCACGTGGAACGATTTCCGAAGCTGCATAAACTTCCCCGGTCGTGCATTGCACTATTAATAAGGGGGTGGATTCCCAATCGTTCCTAGACGACCTAACCACTAACCGGTTGTAGTATAGCCCCTTTTTGATTGTTCCGACCACATTTGGCTTCGTCTGCCTGTCAGTCCAGCCAGCCTACCACGCAGTGACTCACTCGAAAAGAAAGTTGATGCAAATGAGATTGAGACCCAAGGTTTGTTCCTCAAGCTAGTTGATCGTCAAGTGCTTGTAAGGCTGATCAGGGACGCCGCTTGGACGAAACTAGCACGTTGAGAGCTCCACCCTGGATGCTGCTTCGCACAAGCAATTGTGTCTCAAGCCTAGGAAAACCTTTGCCATGGGGAGTCTTTCTCGGCTACTCCGTTTATAGATCACGGCAGAGTTGCGAGGCTATCACTGTACAGTGTACACGCGCAATCATACCTCATTTGGTGGCACTCTTGACAGACGAGCTGGCCGTCCTCGCTCACTCATTCAATGTTTCAAGATGCCTAACTGAATTGGCAGATCGTCCAGGATCTCGACCACGCATATTCTTTTCTGGCCGAGCCTCCGCTGCCGCGCGGAAGCATTACTTTGAAACTCCAGCTTCGGCGCCTTGAGTGGCCCAGGAACGGACATACCATCATCGACACCTTTCTTTGTGCTCAACATTGCACTAGAGTCAGCCATACCCACTTCCACGGTGGGAGTCAGCCTGTGCTACAGACGCCTGGAGTGTGCTAGATCATCTTTCACTTCTTGTCCATCACAAGCGACGTTGATCTGTAGCAGCACCTTGTTGTCGCCCGTCAACCACAGGAGACGACTGTCATTGATATGACCGGCTCCATGGGCGACCTTAACCTCGACGACGATTTGGACTACGCGCTTCGAGGCCTGGGCGAGGAGTCGCGTCGGCTGACGTTCCATCTTGAACCTCGCAGTTTTCTCCAGAAGTTTCCATCAACGAGATCATCCGGTGAGCTTCCTTTGACATCAGAAGCGAAGCATTCCACAGTTACTTGCCCGCCAACGTACTCTTCCTCTGAAGATTCATTCACCTATGATGGTAAAGACAGCGAGCCTGACGTCCCTCTGCTTTTCACCGAGAAGGGCGAGGATCTGGAATACCAGCCGAAAAGTACCGATATAACGCCGTCCAAGTCTCGCTGGCAGCAATATCTCGATGGGATCTGGATGCTGGTGAATGTGGTTAGCACTGTCGTTATTGTGTTTCTAAACAAGATGCAAGTTTTGTCCTGACCAAGGACCTCCCGCCTGCTATCGCTAACATTGACCAACAGTGTTTTCTCGGATCCTCAATTGGGCAAATGCCAGATCTCGATAGCGATATGGCATTTCACCGCCACCTCTAGCTTGCTGTATGCGTCGACTGGTCCACCGTTCCGTGCGTTCGAAGCCGTACGTATCCCCATCCGCCAAGTTCTCCCGATATGCATCTACTTTGCGGGCTTCCTGTTGCTGGGCAATCTTTCGCTTGCTTTGAACGACATCGATTTCTACCAGCTCGCCAAGATCATGACCACACCAACCGTGGTCGCATTGAGCTACGTGCTTTTTCGCAAGAGAATCACCTCAGCTGCATTCCTTGCCGTTGTTATAACCTGCTTCGGCGTGGCACTGGTGACGGCCAAGAGCTTCCACACCAACGCGACGGGAACCGTTGTCGCCATCGCGGCTTTCACAGTCACGGCCCTCTACCAAGTGTGGATCGGCAAGAAAATCGAGGAACTCAACCTTTCACCACCTCAGCTACTCCTAAACCAGGCTCCAGTGTCTGTCGTGCTTCTTTTACTGGTTGCGCCCTTGGTGGACACCGTCCCTGATTTTAGCACTGTGTCTTCGAGCGTCTCCCTCGCCCTTTTTGGTTCCGGCTTCGTGGCCAGCTTACTCAATTTGTCGCAGTTCTTTATCATTGGCCGCACCTCGACCTTGACCTTCAATGTCATCTCCCAGGTCAAGACAATTCTCATCATTGGCATAAGCTGGGCGTCGACTGGGAAGATTTTGAGTCTAGTCGAGACTGTTGGCGTTTGCATGGCCTTGGGAGGCGCATGGGCCTACACGCAGACGGCGAAGCGCTCTGGATAAAAATTGATGATGGAATTATAGATTTTGATCAGATTGTGGATTTGTCATCCAGAAGCGATCGATTTTGTGTACTACATTGCAGCAATAAGGGATCGTAATGCATACTTTTCCATCCATCAATTCATCCGTGTTGTCATATCGTCCCACCCTACACCGACCATCCGACCGGCGTCAATCCATTACCATACCTAATATATTTCGATAGTCAAAAAAAGCAGCGTCTCAGTCCCTGATCTGCGGTGACCTCGGGATCCTGCACTGGTCCATCCGGATGACACCAAGTGTGGTGACAATGTGTCATCATGGCCAATATGAGCTCGGATTTGAATATCTACGTGGTTGATCGAGATGAGGTTGAAGCATGCAGCACCGAGGGAAAATTGCAGTGAAAACGTGTGCCGCGACTAGAGAGGCTCCTGAGTACATATAGCCAATGCGTGGTCTGTCATCAACGTGCTAGCAAGGGGGTGTAGCGTAGGTCAAGGATGTCAGGGATTTAGTATTACGATAGAGTGGCATCGACTTCCTTTCCATCCTCCAAGCGCCTGGAGCTCGGCGCGTTCCTGGAATCTCCAGTTGGGTTGCCTTGCTGAGTTCTCTCTCCACTTGGGTAGTTTGGTTGCTTGGATTTGTTATACCATTCGCAGAAAAGGACTGGTGCGTCCATGAACTTATCGACGAGGACAATGTCGTGACTGAAACAAGTGGAAAACCGACTTCCTTGTTGACCCTCGCTCCATCGACTGGTGCTCCCAACTTCAGATTACACGGTGGGTGGCACGAGCGGCATTGAGCAAGAAACGCATGGAGGAGACAAAGTCGAAGGCAGGTGATGAATGGATGTCAGCAGGGTTCTTCATGCCAAGGAGTAAAGTGTGTTTCATCAATGACTTTCAATTGTATTTGCCATTCCCCTACCTGTCCCTATATGGGTATGGAGACAGACAGGTAGGTGGATGATATTTCTTGATGGCCAACAGTCTTGCATCCTCCTGGTATCTGTCCCCCCCCCCCCCCCCACGCCACTCGCCAAAGAGAAGAGAGAGGAAACACATTCGAGGGGCCAGAGCTGTGCTCACCCCCTAGATTTTAAGCTTGATTTGCCCTCGATTGACAAGTTAAATAAATCCTGTCTATGCCCCTATTTTATACATTTGAATAACAGTTACGTCCATGTCCGCATCACGTCGGAAAAGCAACGAGTGTTTGTTCACCGGGCATCGGCCGCGTTCAGACAGACGCGGCTTCGACTTTCCAGGAGCTGGCCACCCCAACAGCCTCAACCCTTAGACCGAGCTTTTCCAAATTGGACGCATCGATGATATTCCGGCCGTCAAACACGTATGAGGGTCGTTGCATGGCGGCTGCGATCCGAGACCAGTCCAAGCGGCTGGGTAACTCGTCGTCCACGATGAGTGGTGAAGATGGGCGAGTCCACAGGAATGGGCTTGTGGGTTGTTTGGCCTCGTTGGGGGACAAAACCACAAGGCTGCAGCCGTCGGCTTTGCCCGCCGAGGGACTGGCAGCATGGGCGAAGTAACCCGGTGATGAGTCGGCAGGAGAAGACGACGAGGAACGAGAACATTGCGAGCCATTGTCGTGATTGTTGCTGTCATTGGCGGAACGACTTCTTTCCTCGTCGGCCACGGAACTGAGAGGGGTCGGGGGGAGCTGTAGCTGGAGCCCGAGGCCGCTGTTCTTGGGGGTCTCGAGCGACACGACGGCCGGGGTCTTGTTGCTGAACATGTCCCATTCCGTCAGGATGACTACGGCGTGTGCATCGTCGCAGGCGTCGTATGGGTTGGTGTGAACCTTGACAGATGATTTCAGAGCTTCCAGGTCGTTGTTCTCACCTAGGTCGCGCATGATCTGGGACTCGGTGACCTTGGGGTCGTAAATGCTGATCTGGGCGTTCTCGGCCAGAAGATTGTTGACAACCGTGATAGCTGTGCTTTCTCGTGTGTCGCCCGTGTCTTTCTTATAGGCGAAGCCGAGCACGGCGATCTTCTTGCCGTTGAGCGTATTGTGCAGGCAGGTGACAATGCGCTTGGTGAAGCGGCTTCTCTGATATTCGTTGACTTGGACGACCGATTCCCAGTAAGCCGCCACTTCAGGAAGGTTCAGGCTCTCAGCAATGTACACGAGATTAAGGACGTCCTTCTTGAAACACGAACCGCCGAAGCCGACCGATGCTTGTAGCATTTTGGGTCCGATGCGGCTGTCGAGGCCGCAGGCATAAGAGACCTCGTTGACATTGGCTCCGGTAGCCTCGCAAATGGCGCTGATGGCGTTGATGCTGCTGATCCGCTGTGCCAGCATGGCATTTGCAGCTAATTTGGCCAGTTCCGAAGACCATAGATTCATGGTCACAATTCGTTCGCGAGGAACCCATGTCGCATAGAGTTCGGCCAGCTGTCTAGCAGCCGCCCATCCGGCGTCCGTCTGGAGGCATCCGATGAGGAGTCGGTCGGGATTCAGCAGGTTTTTGATGGCCGTTCCTTCAGCTAAAAATTCCGGGTTGGACAAGACCTCAAAGTTCACGCCTGGCTTGCCGTTTGCAATTAATATCTCTCGAATACTTGCAGCAGTCCTGCAAGGAACCGTGCTCTTCTCAACGACAATCAGGTCGCGCTCTGCCGCTTTGGCAATGCGTCGAGTCGCCGATTCGAGCCATCCCAGATCCGAGGCTCGACCGGCTCCTAAACCCCGTGTTTTGGTGGGCGTGTTTACTCCTATGAATACCAGGTCGGCTTCCGCGATGGCTTTATCAACCTGGGTGGAGAAGAATAAGTTGGGCTTGCGAACACCTGGGATACCATCTCGTGCTGTCTTGACAAGTCTAGCCAGGCCGGGTTCGTACACGGGTAAAGTGTCCGAGTTCCATGCTTGGATTCGCTCGCTATTCAGGTCGACGATGGTGATTTGTACGGTGGGATTTTTGTTGGCAATTACGGCTCCGCTGGGGCCTCCCTGTGACACAGAATCAGACGACTATTCTTCATCTCCCGACTAAAGTACTGCTCAGTGCATATTACTTACCACGTAGCCTGCACCAATGCAGCAGACACGCTTGACCTTGGCGGTATATGTGGACGCTCCCATTTTGAGATCTGGACGATGAAAACCGGACTCAATGATGATACGCTGAGACAAGTGATGGAGAGGAATAGGGAGTTCGAGAAATCCAAAGCTCAAGTCAGAGAAGATCAGGCCAGGGGTTCAAATCACTCTTGACCTTGAATCTGTGAACGAACCATGGCTTGATCGAGCCGGCCTGAGCAGCAATATCTCATTACCGGAACCACGCTAGACGTATCGGATGGGATTGACCGAAAGTGTGACTATATCGAGTTGAATGTGTGTCGAAAGGGGTCACCGCCAGCCACGAAGCGTGTCTCTTGCCATCCGTCTGGACTATATGATGTTGCGATACATAGTCCAGCGGTTAGTTCGATACTATGTTACGAGGAACATGTTTTTCTCACGAGTCGGGACCCACAGCGGGTCTCCTCGAGGAGGAGAGGGGCGGCTGAAGGCACGCGCACACATTACCACCGATCGATTCGTAAAAATATCCTTGTGTTGGTTATCACAAACGCGACTATCCTCGTAAGCGAGCAAGATTTCAGCAGGACCGGAAGATTCCATGGGGATTTCCATATGGCGCCGAAAGAGGCCCAGTTTTCAGTGTTTCGAGGTTCCGGGTCCTGGACCAGCCCAAATCTCATGGGGTCAGTATCGCGCACGCCGTGTAATTGTATCGATGACGATCAAAGCAGTAAGGCGTCTCAGACAGGGGGGCCCTTTCCGCACTTAGCAGGTTTGTGCGTGTATTTACTGGACTAGAACCCCCAGTCATGGACTTGGACGCCATAACAGGCGGTCTTGGATTTCTGGCGCATTCGCCAACCTTAATTAGCTGGAGTTCGGGTCTTCCTGCAGGTCCGGAGCCAGGGTTTTTGACCAATGAATTTCTTTTCAAAGTCCTGGTCAGCCAGTTTCAGGGGTACCGACTTATTCAAGATAGCGTATGCCGGTGGGGGACACCTGTTGTGAGGCTTGTTTACAAAAGTTAGACATAGAACATTTAGACAGAGATTGCGCACCTTAAATGCTCAAGCAAGGGCTACAAGGGGAATTTGCAGTCACGTGGTATTTTATCACGTGATTAGCATTGCGAGAGATGCACGTGCTGTGACATCGTTGTCAGCATTCAATTCCCACTTCAACAAAAGCCAGCTTTTGTTCATGCACTTGTAGAGCCTAGGGACCTGACGCCGGCATGTGTGGGTGCAATTCACCCTGATCTACAATATCTCCTTTCCGTTGGCGCCGTCAGTGAGAAAATGGTGATCCACGAGTATCTGTTAAGAAGACCTGATGCGGACAGATCTTCGTATCTATTGGTGAGTGGCGAAGACACTGTCGATTCCCCGTATCCCTATGAATTCTTTTTTACGAGATTTATTTCCCTCGTATCAACTGCGTGTCAATAGTAGAGAGATGATGACATAGAGCTCTTGGAGCACGTTCCATAGGTTGTTCCCCAACAGCTGTCATTCTATCAATACGTCCGATAAGACAATTGTCTTATCAATCAGAGTTTAATCAGACTTGGTCTGTGACTAGAGTCGAAACCTCGAATGTGCCAACGTTAAAGTAACTACACATGCTGCCCATTTTGAACGAAGTAAAGTCCATTTATGTTGCGGTTTTCGACCAGTACTGGTGCTTACAGGCTCTGGTATCAAATTGCTTTGCTCAGCCGGTAGCACCTCTCCCGACTTATTGCAAACCGAATCAGACAGCCTAAGAGAGAGAAGATGGAAAAGATTAATCAAAGTCAAGGCCTTGTAGGTGATGATCACAAAATCCATGACCATGGAGACATGACAACGCCGCCCCAGTTAGCAGGGTATTATGTACGTAAGATTCAGATGATTGCGAGCCATGCTGACCATCAAGTTGAAAAGTAAATCAGGACTCGCCCGCCTGACATCTCTATAGAAAGGAAAGAAAGCCATGTACCCATCATGACACCGGCACCCGTTTTGCTGGCTTCAACCAATCACGTCAATTTTACCATGGGCCCAAGCCTGTAGGGACAACAGTCTGAACTGGCTTTGTTGGCGTGTAGGGAGTCCATGTTGGATGTGTGCCTGTGTGAGTATGTTCTGGGGATGAGGGACTAGTGGTGGGCGTGACTGTCGGTCCAGTAGGAGAGTCATTCTCTGGCCAGTTCTCCCAGGCTTGGTTGTCTGGTGGTGTATATGTTGGCGTTGCAGTGGGCTTGACTGGTTCCGTTTGGGTTGCTGCGGGAGCCGAAGGCCACCATGGGCGACCACCCTGCCAGTTGCCCCCCCTGTAACCGCGTGGAGGACCTTGCCACCATCGATTACCATTAGTTTGCCACCACTGCTCACTCTTACCCGAGTACCAGTTAGGACCGTCGAAGTGCCAACCGTTGGCTTTCCACCAGGCGAACCCATTTTTGGCCCACCATTCCGAGGATTGTTGCTTCCACCATTCCTTGGTGTCGGACTTGAAGTTGGGGGCCCAGTCAACAGGCTTTGGCTCGGCCGTTGGCTGAGAAGCGGTGGCAGTGACGGTGGTGGTTGTGGCAGGTGCGGCCCATCCCCAGTGAGGGCGATTTCTGTTGCCTCTGAAGAACCTGGAACCAAACCAGCCCTTCCACCCTCTGGCTTCAAGCTCGGGGTTCTCAGGGTTGTCTGAGCGCTTGGCAACAGAGGCCTCCCCTTCACTCATCGAACTATCAGATGAGAATTCGCGCTTCTTCAGCTGCGTGTGCGTGTTTGTGGCCGAGCAGAACTGTTCGGCAGTCTCGAGCGTGGCTTTGAGAGGTCAGTACACGATTGACAACAAGTACCAACAACATCGTGAAGACTCACAAACTTTGTCGTCCCCGCATCGTTGTTCAACACATTCAGTCACCGAGGACATGAACACATCGGAGCTGCAGATACATTCCGTTGAGCTGGCCTTGCAACCAGTAGCGACAATTGCATCTGTCAAGCACACAGCCTGTTTGGCATGGTCAGCTTGGTTCATTTTGGGTCGCCGACAGGACCACTCACAGAGCAAAGTGGCAGGCGAGCGGCCTCGGTAGAGGCGGCCAAGCCAAGAGCCAGGATAACGCTGAAACCCTTCATGGCGACAGCAACAAGTGGCTACGAAAAGAAAAAACGAGTGTGTGTGGTCGTGACAACCGATCGTCAAGCTACGAAAAGAAGAAGAAAAAGAGTGTGGGTGGGCGTGACAATCGATCGTCAGGTACGGGAAGTAGGATTGAAGGAACAGCGACAGAGTAGAAGTTTTATGGCAGGGCGAGAAATCAACCATTTCCAGAAGCCACCACAACACAAATGGGTTTGACTTCCATCACGCAAGCCTTCAAGAGCTGAGCTTTCCGTGGCTTGCATGGCAGAATTGTTTTCAATCATCACACGCCTCAGTCGGGTTAGTGTTTCCTTCAAATCAACTAGCGAAGTTCTCAATTGAACGAATATACCAGGGGGGCCTTGGATATGTTCCCATGCATATCTCACCCTACGGTGCTAAATGTGGGAAGCAGGCTTAGCCTGGTCCGTCGGCCTACCACAAGTATCAATGGGCAAAACAAGGCGGATAGCAAAGGCAGTGCAACAGATGTAGTCAATCTAACTACAGCCACAAAGGATTGGCGTATCATGGCACCGGCATCGGGTGTCTCCAGTTCAAAGTCCTCTTTAAATTACGAGTACACAACTGCGAAAACCGACTAGGGAGTACCCCCACCTGAAAGTGTTTTTCTACAGTAATTGACAAAAGTTGAGAGTCTGCTCGAAAGCGGGCCACATTTCCACAGTCAGATGGCGGTCCCAGGCCGTTGACTCGTAGCATGGGTTATCGACGTATGATGCGATCCTGAGTACGCGGTCGGCCAAGGCATTGGGTGGGATCTCAGTCTACACAATTCCATCAGAAGGCGGATCCCATGGGCCCGCCGTACCCCACTGCAAAACCGGGGCGGAGCCTTTCAATAGCACAATCTCAAGTTGCCTCGCCTTCTTCGCCCACGACGGGGCCATGACTTTAGTTCCCCCCTTACACAGTACTCGTACGAAACGTATGCGCCAAATTTGTTTCTTTACCCACCTCCTCGGGCCGAAGCTCTTTCTAAACCGGTTCGTTTTTTAGCCCCGCCCAAGATCGTTTTGGAAGTGAGGTTTTGAATGTACAAAGCTATTCATTCTCAAACTGGTTCAGATAGCCGAAATATCCACCGCCTTCCAATTTATACGTTGCACTTTTGGACGCCGCCATTGAGGAATCAGCCGTCCTGGCGGTGAAGCTACCTGGGTCAGATTTACGGATTACTACAATGTATTGAAATGGCGAGCTGTGCGTATCTATACTTTGGAGCCACCAGATCGCCAATGTTGCTCATCTCGTACCTGGCAAAGGGTTCGTGGAACCTTAGGCTCAAAACCAGGAGAACACCTCAAAATGCGTCATGCTGTGAATCTGTGATACGTGGCTCTGTGGACATCCCTGACCCACCAGCAAAGGCCGGAAAAGGATGGTTCCACAATTCCCTGATGAGTTGGTGGTAATCCCGGTGCGAATGAGTAGGAATCTCGAGCTTTCCCTGGATTGCCAGGGAGCGAAGGCTGAGATGACGAAGAAGTCGCCTGCCAATGCGAGCTGGATTCCGGCTGGTGAAAAGAAGATCGACACATACGTGCTCAGTACTTATGATAGACTTAGCGAGACTCCTGAAATGAGACTAGTACGGCCGGCCGGCAGATCGGCTAATCCGTGAATAGTATTGGAGGGGTCAATCGGTTAAAGTCTTCTGGATTTAGAGCCTATCGGAGTAAGTATGTACTGTACAAGGTCTACGGCTGGTATCCCACGTGCCGGAAGCCGCCTAATCGCTTGCATCAGACGATATTAGCGTCAGACTAATGCAAGTCCGGAAATTACCACTAGTCTGATGCATATAAAGTTACGGAGTACAGACATGGATTACCAACGGTCTGGAACCCTATTCTCGAGGCTGGCTGAGGTTGTGCAAACGTCACACTTTTTGGTAGCCAAGCGCCCCTATAGCCTTGCATCAGTCTTCCGTAAAGCACCTCCTGCCCACGGTTTGGCCGGGATACCGGGAAGTAGACTAGGTCATACCGGGGATTGATATCGCGTTGTAGCTTCTATCTCCGGAGCATGTGGTCGATGTCTTCATCAGCTTCGGGCCACTGGCTAGGCAGAGCGCTGCCCCTCACAGGTTATTACGGTTATGTTGTCCACCGAGGTGCTGTCCGTATGTACTGCACAGTACAGACGCAGTAAAGTACATCTCCAGGATCTAGGATTCACGCGATACATTTCCGGTGGACCATAGATGCGCAAGACGCACAGTGCCATCCGCTGACTCGCCGAGACTCATGTTCACGAGTTATACTGTCCAGCCTGAGATTCACGAGGAAGAAAAATTCAGGGCTACTGACTGCCCAACAGGTTAACCAACCCTTTTCAATAACCCCTAAGCAATTTGTACCAACTAGACAACTCACGAAAGTGAACAGCGCATGTTGCCTGCCGCCCTCCACTGGCTACAAGCCTCTAGATCAGAGCAGTGATGGCGGCACAGTCGTTTGAACGATCCTTGGCGAAGCCCCGTGCAAGACACGTCCAAAGAATTCCGGTTCTGCTGGTTATTATTATGGTTTTCGTGTTATTTCATAAGCTATTCGGAACCAGATCGTACCGCCCTGTTGGGGGTGAATTTCCCCGGAAGATCTGGCAAACGTGGAAGACGGACGCAGCTGGTCTCGACCCCAAGGATGCCGCCAGAGTCCGTACGTGGACCAGGAAAAACCCGATGCATAGATACGAGCTTCTCACCGATGAGAACAGTCTAAGCTACGTAAAGCATCACTTCGGCCCTACCGGCCTCGATCGACCTGACATTGTTCATGTCTACCAAACGTTGAACGCCAAAATTATTAAGGCTGACCTCCTCCGATATCTTGTTATGTATGTCGAGGGCGGCCTCTATGCCGACATTGATGTAGAATGCCTCAAACCTATTGAACTCTTCGTTCCGAACCGCTACAACGAGAAGGAGCTCGACCTAGTTGTTGGAGTTGAGACCGACATGCCAGAGTTCAAGGACCATCCTATCTTAGGCCAAAAGGCTCAGTCGCTTGTCCAGTGGACGTTTATGGGCAAACCAAGGCTGTCAGTCATGATGAGACTAATTGAAAATATCATTGAATGGCTAGACCGAGTCTCGAAACAGCAGGGCAAGCCGATTTCGGATATCAAGTTAGACTTCGATGATGTGCTCGTCGGTACAGGTCCGTCCGCCTTTACGACGGCGATATTGACAGAGATGTCCGTCCAAACAGGACGAGAGGTTACCTGGAACGAGTTCCATGGCATACTGGACTCCAAGGTCGTTGCTGGTATCCTAGTGCTAACCGCGGAAGCTTTCGCTGCTGGCACTGGTCACTCAGATTCCGGGACTCATGCTGGTAAGGGCGCCCTGGTTCGACATCACTTCCACGCCTCGTCATGGCCCACGAACCACCCAAGATTCAAGCATCCAATTTATGACGAAGTGGAGAGGTGTAATTGGAATGCGGAGTGCATCAAGTTGTGGGATTCCAACACCGCCTTCTTCGACTCCCTACCAGAGGAAGACCAACTCAAGCTGGTTGCTGCCAAGAAGATCGAGGATAAGAAGCGCCCGCTCAGGGTCGATGACCAAGGTCTGATCGGCGTTATGAGTCCTGTGGGTGCTGCCGACCGTGCTGCAGCCGTAGAGCTGCCTCCCGACGAACGCCGGCTTTCTGGAGCAGAACAAGTTGGTGGCAGAGCTCCGCTTGGAGCCCGTAAGCCTACCCAAGAAGAACCATTTCTTGCTGCGCTAGATGCGTGAGATGAGTTGGCTACACCAGGGTGACAACCGCGGGGGTCATGATTCAAGCGCGAGGAAGACGAGTGAAACGGGCCATCTGACGAGGAGACTCCAATTGACTGAGAATTCGCCAGAGGCTCAAATGATGAAGTCATGACGCTGGAAGGACTACGAATGGAGGAGTTGGACGCTGCACAGTGAAAATATGGCGAAATATAAGCATCCAAGCCGATCCGTTGTCTGACGGGAAACTTGGGCTGGCTTGAAAAAAGCACCCAGTACACGTAAAACACTGACTAAACGGCTTGAATCCTTCAACACCTCACTTCGATGAGAGCAGCAGACTCCTTCGCCCAAAATGCAGGTGCAGCAGCAGAAGCGTCGCGCCGAAAATAACCTGACTCGACAGCGCAAAGAGGCTGCTCGTGATACCTGCCACGGTCGAATCCATGGGTCAAACGCAATCACTTCAGCACATACAACAACTACGCAAACTCTTGTGAAAGTTTTCATGAAAGAGTTCTACGACTATTTTGTATATATGATGTGGCTTTTCTGGCATTGAAGCGCTTTGTCTTTGGTTGGTAGAATACCCTACTGGGTTTTTGAGTCAACCTTTGGAGTGTTCGGGGTTGAATTATACTATAAAGGAAAGACAGTGGTACAGGCACTGACAGCGGTACCCATATAGAAATCGCTGTCAAGATAACGTCTCGCACGCCTCGCGGGTCTGACATCTTGACTTCAGTGGATAGGCGAAAGAATCCTGACAAGTCGATCTTGCTACTGTCAATATCGGTTACCCGCTACCGAGGTACTCTGACAGCTGTAGCGTTGCAGCAGGAGTTATGACTTCGCAGCTTAAAGACCAGGTCTTACAGCCTAGCGACAATCAAGCCCCTAGGCTCCGCAAGGATGGCGCATTTACCAGCTAGCCGACTTGGAGGCGTTGGGAAGCGTATCTCCTGAACCTAGCAGTGCCTGACATTGGGGGCAGCCAAGTGCCCAAGGGCCATCGGCCCCTGTTGTGGGCGGCTGGCTAAGCACTCTTTGGGGGGGAGGGGGGGTGCACGCCCATGCCATGGCGATCTCGGGCCGTTGTGACTGGTTGCCTCCCCTATGTTGCCCTAGAATTCGTGCCCCTCAACGTGCACATTTCGCCTCATAAAGTGTCTCTAGAACGGCCTTGTCGGGGCTTTCCTATACCTGGAAGTTAATTTTTTATTTACATCGAACCTTGGCCACAGGAAACTGCTTTTTGTATTGCTGTTACTAGTCTCCTGTCCATCAGTCCAAACGCCAGGCTGAATGGCTGCTCTACCTTTTGCAAAGTCTTGTCAATTTGGCCCTTACATCCCATGTATGCCTCAGTCCGCTGCCTAAGGATACCGACTTTCGGGTTAGCGCGACTCCTTTCGACCCTTCACAATGCTGGTTAGAGCAATACCTAAGTTGCTTTTGCTCCTTTGTCCGCTTCTTTTTGTCGTTTGGCTCCTGAGCAGTCACAAGTCAGCACAGAAGCTTGAGAACAACCAATTCGGTCGCATGTGGAAGAAGAAGGCTTTCGCCGAACACGGGGATCACGAACCTTTGAGTGCAGATAGCAAGGATAGCCGACACCTGCCCATTCCTCCCGGACCGACACCTGATGTCGACGATGATGGCAAGCCGATTGTTTACCAGTCCGTGTACAATGAAATCAGCTCGCTTTCCTCGGTCAATGGACAGTTCATTCCGATTCATTTTGGCGGCGTTGAAGCATACAACCCAACCATTATTCCACACCCTATAAAGTACGACCAATGGATCATTATCGCCCATCCGGGAGCAAGCCTCAAAGAAGGCGATGGGCCTCTCAAGGAGCTGACTTGCAACGCGGGCTTTGTTAACAGCGCTCTGAGCTGTGCCGAAGTGCCATTGCCCGTGCCCTTGACGATCCACGAGCCTCATTGCACAGGTGCTCTGGCCTATCTCAACTTCGAACCGGGGCCTCGTGACGCCAGGGTCGTACACGGGCCAGATGCACCTTACATCTTGTACGGTGCCCATTCGGAATATACCTGTCTGGGTGTCTGGATCCAAGACCTACGACTGCTTCTCGAAGACTATGCCGTCGAATCGACCATATCTCATCGATTCACTGAGCCCAAAGAACTCCAGCGACCGCCACCACTTGGGGAGCTTGAAAAGAATTACTTTGTCTTCTGGGACTTGGAGCACAACCTTTATGTGCACCATAGTCTGTCCCCCCGCCGTGTCTTTGCTGCTGTGGACTCCAACGGCCATGTGGGCCAGAACCTCGCCCCCCAGGCTGCGGAATCTGACGATGCCTGTCTAGCCAGATACATGCCAGTGATTGGTTCCAAGTATGAAGCCATTCGTCAGGCAACGAACTCGCTGTCCGTGACCATGTGCAAGCGTACCGATCCTACGTGCAAGCCGGGTCCGGAGAACACGTTTATTATGCACATATTCCACTTTAAGTCCTTCTATGAGTGGCATGGTGTTTACGAGCCGTATGTGGTCCTGTTCCAACAACAAGCTCCTTTTGCGGTGCACGGAATCGCTAAGAAACCTTTCTGGGTCAAGGGACGCCAAATGTTGACCGAGGCGACCATGGCCGTGCAGTGGGAGGGCCGGCAGCTGCCAGCTGGCCACTCCGAAATGTTCTACATTACGAGCATGAGTTGGAAAACCCATGGTCAGAAGTATCATGGCTATATGGATGATGAATTGTTTGTTACATTTGGGATTGAAGACTCCAAGCCGGGTGTCATCGACGTGCTGGCTAGCGACCTATTGCGAGATATGGCATACTGCAGAGCTGTCCCCAAATTCACCGCCAGCGGCGAGTAGTGTGTCACGTGCATTGCTGTCATGTGTTACTGTGCTGGGCGATGGAGGGCTGACGAGGAACTGAGATATCGGGCAGATATCGGGCAGATATCCATTTTTGCCCTCATAATTGCACGGCACATGTCGATAGCTTCGCTGATGAAATCCACAAATCTCTTGTTTCGGCACCCAACAATTCGGTTCTCGAGCAATGGACAGGGGTAGGGGTCGTCAGCCCAGTTCCACACGCTTGGAGCCTAATGACTACCATGCCTCGAACTTGTAGCAGGGGTGCCCGAAAAGCTATTGCATGGCCACGACCCGCGACTCGCGTGTCGCGACGGCGAATCCGCTGCTGGGAACACTCAGCTGGGGCCTCGCGTACATTCCGGAATACTCAGTTATGTTATTTGGTGTTGGCTTCAGAGCCCACTTAGCGCGCACTGATTCCCCAGCACGTCATGCGCTAACATAATCTCGGATACTAAGACTTGTGGCGCTGGCCAGAACGCCTTCCTCATAACCGCTATAAAAAAGGGGGAAACCAAAAGAGCGACTGCTTTGGCATTCAGAATGCTGCGAAATCATGGCAAAGGGGTTCCTAGACCAATAGAATCTCTATATACACTAGAATAGTGACTATAGTGACAATGTGCAGAGATCTCAATCATCGTCCCTATCAACTCGCTTATTTTGTCAGATATAGATCCAATATCTAAAGAAAAGGCCGATGCAAAAGGTGGAACGTGCCAGCATTAATTATGGCAGGGTCACTATTACCCTTGGTGTTCTAGAACATGGCGAACTGCCAGGGGGCTTGGCTGTGCCTCAGGACGGAGTACTTCTAATGAACTGTGTAAGCCAAGCCCCACCCAAGACACCGGGTACCCAACACTACCCTCCTACCGCCGGAAGTAATAGGTATGGAATGGCGCCCTTTGGCGTAGCGACTTTGCTCACGAAAGCAGACGCTCGCTAGATCTTGCTGAGCTTCAGAAAGATGCTCGAAGTTGTCCCATTCGGTACATCCATCTTGCCGTACAGGACGCGAATGAGGAGCAGAATATAAACGTGGATCTAGGACCAATACATAACAATGGTACGAACATCATCAATGCTGTTGTGGGGCAGGTCCCTCGTGGAAGGACAGAATGTCCACTGATTGATCTCCCACCACTTTGCCCTAAGTCTCCACACGGGTCCCCCTTTCAGCAGACGATTGTCTCGACAATCGATCAGAAATCGGCGATTACAACAAGGCCATTCTCGATCCACAGGTCCCGGTTAGCGGGCGAATCCACAGGACACAAGGCGAGCTCCCATGTCCAAAGTCAAAACCAGTGGGACCTCCTCGTGACGTACCTACGAGTAAGGTCGCTCCCAGGATCGAGGTATCTTGAACACAACTTGAGACATGTGTATCGATAAACTCGGTCCAAGGGTTCCAAACCCCGCAAGCCATCTTTTACTTACGCGGATCTGCAGATACAAGTGTGTGTCGAGTGTGCTCGGACAGCCTGCCAAGGACACAGACCAGTTCTTGTGTTTACTTCAAATCAGGAGATCGCTGTGGAAAGAGAAAACGTCCACTGCTGGCTGAATCACGTCTTCGACGCCTGCCACGACACCGGAGCGTCGTCCGTGCCGGCGTAATCATCGTCAGTGGCAGATCAGCTTCAACCTTAAAAGTAGCTTCTGGGAATGTTGACGATTCACAGCGCTAGGTTGGTCTTATTGCTGGCTGATGGCTGGCTGCGGTAGGGCTGGGTAGGCGTTATCTTGGCCGTCCAAGACCATGAAAATAATAGCCTGGACCTGTGTGTTGTATGAAACAAATAGCCCGGACCACTAGACCACATACAGCATAGCCAGCCCGAAGAATCAACATCCCTCAGGTACTGTATGTACGTAAGCGATGACAGGGGGGACCGTCTGGGACACTCCCGAACTTATTATGATTTCAGGTCGGCCCGGTTGGGATAAGATCGCCGGTATCGGTGGATCTTTTCGCGAAGGGCTTCAGCTAGCTCTTTGGTCAATATTCATGGCATATTCAGAAAGCAAAAACCATCTCCTCGTAGTGGCCTGATCAGACTGTCTTTTTCCCCTTAGGCCCAGTTCTGTAGTCAATGCAACTGATCGCCGTTTGGCTCAACCCTTTGACAGCAAAGACTATACCTGTGGAGCGGTCACCGTTCTTGTGCGGGACCATCAGTTTAGATATGTCAGTTGCGGTGATGCGCTTGGCTCGCTTGATTGGCTGCACCGCGACAACGATAACGCCCTTGAATTGTAGTCCGCGAAATTTCCATCCTTATGATACTCTCCCTGGGTCTTCTTCATCCGTCTTGGATTCGCCGGATTCGACATTTTGCATCCCGCAGCCTACGCCACCCTCAGAACGAGCTCACCTGGAATGGACTGCAGTCTAGCCGTGCTAGCTTTTGGCATCCTGTGGCGTTCCATGGTCCCTGACTAGCGTGTGAATCACACTACGGCTTGCGGGTGTTTATCGCGCCAGCGGCAGGTCCGAAACCATCCAGACATCTGGCCAGCTGCTCCAAAGCTTTCTCGGCCATTCATCCTGGACCAGAGTGATGCTACTGCCGCCGTACCCAGGAGTAACAGCGCACATGGCGCCGCACCATTCAATTCGAAATCTCGTCCCTACTCTGTCTGCGTTCAAGAACACGTATCATTCTGAGGATGCAGCAGCAGGTGTATACACTGCTCTGATTTGGGCGGACTGCTTTGAAAGCAGCAGCCGCAGCACTATCATATAACACGTTGCGGAAGATGGCGGCACCTGCAAACCCCCCGAACGGTCGCGTGTCCAAGTTGGCGTGTCTGCCATGTCGGCGCCTCAAGGTGATTGCAGCGGCCCTCTCTCTTGTCCCTACCTCGACTTACTTATCTTGGCTTTTCAGATGAAATGCGTGGGAGCACAAAATCCACCGTGCGCGCGGTGCTCGAAAGTGGGAAGAAAATGTGTCGTACCGTCAGCCAATCTGGTTCCGCAAACGATTTCACCTTGCAGCTCAACGGAGAGCATCAAAGGTATAGCAAGTCAGAGAAAGGCCAAGCCGGTTGGTTATCGTCTCGCACCGGTCGTTGCTACGGGACACAATGCTCCAGTCTCCCTCCCATGGGAGCCAAATCAGCGTCAGTCGATCATGATGCAGCCAATGGTGCCCAGCATGCCAGAGGCGCCGTTGACAATGCCGCAAACACATATGCAGTATATAGCCTCTGCAACAACTCCTGCCCCCGATGTCGCGGTGTCCAGCTTGAGCGTCCCGGTCACGCCACTGCAGCATCCCAGCGCGGTCTCAACCCAGCCATTGCGAAGACTACCAAGTGCCGAAGAGCTGTCGCACTTGTGCCGATTGTGAGTTGCACCATCTTTTTGCCCGCGCCACGTCCCCAATGTAACAGCTTTCCAGCTTCGTATTGAATCTCATAGCCCATATACCAGTCGTGGCAGAGTCGGATGTAGGAGACTTTGGAGAGATGCAAAAGAGGAACAAACGGCCGCTCGCATATAGCATGGCATATGTTGCAGCGCGCTTCGTTCCAGGCTGCCGATCGATACGGGCCATGCTCGTTCCAGAGATCCTTTCCATCCTCAAGACTCGATTCGATCACTCGATTGGCCGCAGTGAAGAGCAGCAATGGACGCTCCTGCAGGCACTTGCAGTCCTATCCACCTGGTCCCCCTGGGAAACCGTCGAGCTGGACACCGCCATTGGCGAGTACGAATCCGATCTTAGCCGAGATGCCTTGCGGGCGTCGATGGAGACGCTCGCGAGACGCTGGTCCTTGCACAGATCCGGAGAAGAAGTGGCCAGAATGCAGAATCAGAAGCACGATGGCAACCACATTCGCCAAAGCTTTGCTTTCCGCAAATACTGCTACTGGCTCTGGCTATTTGGGTCGGCGCACTTCCAATCCTTGTTAACACGGACCCCTCCAACGGTTGAAGAAGATGCCACCATAAGAAGGGCGGCTCAACTTCTCCACCTGTACGCCGACGACAAGATGATCTGTCAAATTCTAGCCAATGTAGAATTAAGCCTGATATGGTCCCAGGCCAAGCTCAACGACTGCGAGCTCGGAGAATGGTGGTGCTCCATGCCCCACGACGCTCATGCTGCGTCGATGCTTTCCGTACTCAAGTGCTTGGACGAAGCTTCGCACCTGTGGCACCGAAAATGGGCTCGTGCTGATCGCCATCCCAGTGGCCAGTTCGCCATAGATGTTGCAGGAAACAGCTCCATTGAGCTTTCGTACCGGTTCACACGGTTCTTCATCAGCGTCCATGTCAACAGACTCTTCCACACCTCGTCCTCCAAGCAATCCGTGGCGGCCTCGGCAGGAGAGGTCATCGCTCAGTCCGTCGGGAGGGCGTTGAGCATGTGCCACCTCATTCTTGAACTGTCTCCACTGAAGAAGTCTTCTGTTCGCTTTGTGCCCGAGTCCACCTTCTCCATGATCGCCTTTGCCTGCGAGTGGGTCATCCGGGCCAAAGACATATCGGTGGGCGTGGAATGCGTGCAGCCAATTGATCTGAGAACCGTCAGTGGTGTGGCCGAATTAATGGTCGATTTGAGCATAGACAACAATCACAGTGCGCGGACGTATGGGGAAGGCATCCTGGCCAAACTACAACAAGCTGCAGTCTTCAAGCCACACACTAGACCTGCTCAGTCGTGGAGTCCTCATACACATCCTCACCATCAACGGGAGCAGCAGAAGCAGCCATGGGAGACACCTTCTCCCAGCCACATGAGTTCTCGGACATTGTTCGACGTTGTAAATGCCATGGATGAAGTTTGGCCAGTGCGAAGTTCACCAATTCAGGGTGGCGCCCAATCTACCCGCCCACCTTTGGGTTCAGCTACAGCGTTCGGCGACCATAGCAATATAATCCCGGACTATAATGGTTCCGACTACTTTCAATTCGATGCTACGTGGTCAATATATACGCCGTCTAATAACACAGGCCCCCCTCGTTGAGCTACGCAGTGATTTGAATGGCCAGGGAGAGCATCTCAACCTTAGAGGCTTTTGGTCACCATAATCGGTGGATCTAATAGTCCGTTGCAGGGTTACAGATGACTCGCAGTTTCCCAGATACAAAGCCGACTGCTGACAGTATGACAACTTTCACGATAAGAGTGTTGGTGAGCACAGATTAACTACCAATGCCGAAGCTGATAATGCCCAGGCTTGCTACAGGGTGCTACCACGCATCCAAGATTGTCTCTCTCAGTGGAGGAATTCCATTACACCTGTTGGTCAGTTGCAAGGGACTGTCAATTGCACACCAGTCAGGCGCAGGTTCAATTCCGGTGCAGAACAGCCCTTGAGAAACTTTCGCTCAGTCTCAGATTCAGAGGTTGTGCTTTGTGTGCAAGTAGGCGTTTCGGGATGAACAGAGCATTCAGGAACACGTGCCGAGGAATGATGGTAGGCGATATTGTCTGTGAGGAAGACAATCAATCGGTATATGGTCTACCCGATTGTTGAGTATGGCATCTCAACCGGCAGAATACAGAAGCATCCTTTTCTGGCCGCTCCCAAAAACAACCCAATCTTGAGCGAACAATACCCTCCACCTGTTGTTGATGGGCGAAGCTAAACAATGGCAGCTTTTGGTTTAGTGTTGTCGTGAAGAAGCTATTCCATTACCCCCAAACGAGAGGCTGAAGTTGGTGTGCACCACACCACCAAGATACAAGCTGAAAAGGATAGGAACGGAGAGGTCTTCCTTCGAAGCCAGCCCTATTTGTTGGGGTGAAGTTGTTCAGGAAATCAATCACCGCGCTCCAGTCATGCAGCTCGCTTTGCCCGTCCTTGATAAAGGACAAAAGTTCTCGTGGCTCGAACCTTAAACCACCCCCTTAAGGGAAATAGGACCGTAAATCCTTGCCGACAACCTCCTGTCGTGTGTGCTCTGCGCAACTTAACCTACGCCTTCGAAGAGTGCAGTTGGGTCCGAATGTTCCTAATTTCCTGGTCGAAATTTCCCTGTCCATAACGACGAGTTCCGTCTCATAGTTGCCAATGCGAGCAATTAGGATTAGTGGGAATATCTGGTCAACTGGGAATCGCCTTCCCCGGGGTTCCCAGGATACTTGATGCTGAGTTGCAGTCCGTTTTCGGGATATCGAAAGACGGCAAGACACCCAAAAAGAAACGATGCAATTCACCGCAGTTGCGAGTGTCGCCGTTTTACAAGCGTGACTCGGTCAATCAGATAACTGAAAACAAGGAACCAGGATTCGACGGGGTGTATTTGTTATTGACGCGCTACACTGTCTTGCCCGTGTCGCAGCGGTGAAGCTGATTCCTTTTCATGCCTTATGCGAGTGCTGGCGGAGTCCGAGGGAACGCTGATCCGAATCGTTTGTATAGCAGTTGACTCGGACTGCCGGGCCAATTCGGCGTCCATTTAGCATGTTGGAGGGAGGTGAATTCAGATCCAAAACTATCGACCATCAAGAACACTCCCCCGATTCAAGAAAGCGCCTACCTTGAGAGCTCCCATGTAGGTCTCTGTCGTTGAGGTGGTCTTCCAGCTTCTCATCTCAGACGAACCTTTGCGTTGCATCACGGGTGCTTCGCCCATTTGAGATGAGGAACGTGTCTGTGTAGTTTGACGGCGGCTCTGTCTGAACTTGCAACGTATCTGCGTTTTTGGTAGAGTGGAGCATTGATCGAGAAGGGGTTGGATGAATTCAGTTCAGACCAGGCCGAATTATCGCCTGCTTTCGTAACCTCCCTCTCAGCGTCAGTTTGTCAGTGGATACAAAGCGTGATCAATGCTTTTCACCTTCAGGCAACGGTCCATAAGTTACCGTGGGACAAACGACTCGGTATGGCTGTGTAATTTCAATATCCTTACAGTTCTGAGTCCGCTTTCTGCCCAAGAAGTTGTAGAGTGGACTGACGAGGGCGCAGCGCTTATCACAATCAGCGATGCCGTACAAGAAGGAAATTAATGAGATGAGAAGCTTTCACCTCAATAATGGAACGGCCTCGATCAGCCAGCCTACGCTACCCCCTGATCTAGTTGCCCCGAATCCGATGGTCTACAGTGTACTATGTAAGGGCACTCCTCTTTTCACGCAGTATGGTCCATGTATGTGTGGCTTTTATCCAGTTGCATCCAAATCTAACTACGGTAGGAACCTGGACTTCTTATGGTCCCGGACGGCTCGATGACCCGAAAATGACAGACAGGAAATGACACGAACACGCCAACAGAGGCTTTCACAGTTGATTGCCAAAGGTGATTGGGGGCTATGACCCCTGGTCCCACCCCAGTCCCTGTCTGTAGCCCTGATCTTAGTTCCATGCCCCTGGAATGCGTGTGGATTCATCCTGCGGGCGCTGATATCCACTCCACCGCGTTAGCTTTGCCGGTCATGCAGAATCTAAACGGCCATGGCCTCTTTAGTCCAATACTGCATCCGTACTCGGCACAGCCTAGCCAAGTTACCACCCCATTCTGGTCTCAAGAAGCGAAGAACCGTACCTGCGTGGCAGCTCTAAGACAGTGCTGAATGAGTGCTGGATATGTTTCGAAGAGCGTAAATCTCAATTCCGGTCTGGTCCACTGAAGTATAGTCATGTGCACACTACGTACACACAGTACATGCCAAATCATCCATTGTTCCGCTTTATACCAGAGTCTTTGTCAGTTCTTTCGACTATTGCCTCAGACCGGTACGAGACTGAGTCTTCAAAAGCCAACAATACTCTCTTGGCCCAACGCGTCTGGTACAATTGTCTCAGCAGACAAAAGTGAGCCCTTGAGCCACCGATACCCACACGACTTGACAGAAAGACGTCAATCTCAGGCAGAATGGGTAGAGATCAAGAACATTCCCCGTATCGAGACTCCTCACTTCAATCCTCATCCTCCAACGACACAAATTTTGAGCTCCACGACAAGTCGCATAGCATGCCGTACCAAAACGAAGTCTGCTGCCAGGACGGCCAGAAAGTTAGCCGAGCCATGTCGCTTTCCCCATATGCCGAGAAGGAAGGCCGTGGAACAGAACCCAAGATTGCGTTAGAGTATACAGTTCCCACCACCCAGAAGATGATGGCGCTGGGCATATATTTCCTTTGCAATGTGGGCCTTACACTATACAACAAGGCGTTTCTCGGATCCGTGAGTGAAGCCCTTTCAGACTCTCAGGGCCGGAGGTCGCAACGCATCGAAAGCCAAGTACTGACAGTCCATATCTTGTAGCTGCCCTATCCCTGGCTCCTGACAGCCTTGCACACTGGGTGTGCTTCAGTCGGATGTTATATCTTGTTACTTAGCGGTCGCTTCGAGCTCAAACCCTTAGGTGACCGTGAAGCTTATATTTTGTGTGCTTTCTCGCTCTTGTTCACTGTCAATATTGCCATTTCCAACGTGTCTTTGTAAGTATTCTAGGCCGATGCTAGTGAATGCCATCGTTTGCTGACCAGCGTCATGCAGAGCTATGGTATCGATACCGTTTCATCAGGTCGTCCGTGCGACGACTCCACTGATCACCACTGCAATGTACCGTGTGTTCTACTCGCGCACGTATTCTACGCCGACATATGTCTCGCTGCTTCCCATCATCCTGGGTGTCGGCCTGGCTACTTATGGAGACTACTCTTTCACGACGGCAGGCTTCTTGATGACATTCCTAGGTGTGGTCTTGGGAGCGTTAAAGGTTAGCAGTTCATCTCTCTCTAGGAAATTCAAACTTTTCACTGACCACATCAATCCATAGTCGATCGTCACAAATCAGATCATGACCGGTAGTCTCAAACTTGCGCCCTTAGAGTTTCTTTTCCGCATGTCACCGCTTGCTTGTCTTCAGTCCTTCATCTACGGCGTCTGGTCGGGCGAAGTCTCTAATCTGATGGCCGACATCGCCCCAGTCAGGAACCTCTCTACGACGCAGCGGGTGTACGGAGTGACAGCTTTACTGGTCATCGTTCTATGCAATGGATTCCTGGCCTTTTGTCTAAACGTGTCCTCCTTCACCACCAACAAACTCGTTGGGGCGCTGACGATGACCGTGTGCGGCAATTTAAAACAATGTATCACCATCATCCTAGCTGTGGTGCTCTTCAACGTCCAAGTCGGCTTCTTCAATGCTACAGGCCTGGTGATCACCATGATAGGCGTGGCTCTATATAGCGCTGTGGAACTGCACTCGAAGAGACAGCGGGCGCATGCCCCAGGCTCGGTTTGAATTCCCGCTGGTTTTACATGTCGTTATACGCTAGATTGTTCTGATAAATGTGACTACTTATTGTAGTCCGAACCACTAAGCAGTACTTCCCGCTCCCCTCCCAAAAGGGTAGCCTCCAGAAGTACCGATTGACAGAACCCAATCATATTGGCAAGCTAACGGCAACATATGAACACTAAACGCCTGGAAAATGAACCTCGCTAGCTGCCTTTTCCGTCTGCAAAGGATGGACAAGGATCAGTACGTCTCCCTTCATAGTCCAGCTTTCACCATTGTGAGATCTGATCAACGCGTAGCTAGTGGGCCATTATTGTGTTGAGTAGATTGAATTCACTTCATAGAACCCACTATAGAGCCTTGTCCGCTGAAAGGACATGGCGAGTTTGTAGACTGGAGCGAGATCGGTCGTGTCAGACCCTCTTGCAGCAATGTATGAAGGACGACTTAGTATTTATGTAGATTCTAGCCGGCTCTTGTTGTAGAAGCCAATTGTTTCATCTCTTAAGAGGTTACATTCTTATTGTGTGGTCAGTGGTCACGCCTACATAGGTGTTTGCATCTTATATTACGTGCTGGAGAACTCAACGATAACGCCTTTAAGGCTTTACCACCCTTACGACCACTAGGACGACATTTCATTTTCCTCTTTCCTTGAAAACGAAAATTCTGGTTTATTTCTACAAAAGGTTGCTTGCCTTAATCTCGCCTAGCTGGCAAAATCAACTTGGCTGCCCGTCCTCGATCCAATTCATGTCGAAACCACAGGGGTCTGCGCGTGAGGATCGCAAAAGAGAGAGAGGGAGAGAGGGCCAGCCTTGCTTCAGTTAAGCCCTTCGCCATCCCGTTGCGCGCATAACCATAGCACACTACAAACGGCCCGACCCGACGAAAGCAAGATCACGATCGTCCACCTATCCTCCTGAAGCCTACCGAACGATCCGAGTACCTCCCCACACAAATTTGAACGCCCATTGCATGAATTACATCTGTGGAAAGAAGTATTGCCCATTTTCGCAAAAGTGTTGGTGAATCGGCTCACTAGACCTCAATCCCCTTGGCAGGCTCGCCTCCATCTGCGCCAACTGGTGCGACGCCATTAGTAGCGGCTGCCCCGTTGATGTTTGTAAAGCCCACTCGCTGACCGGAATGAGCGTGCATTGCTTCTTGCATCATTCGCATTCCCTCCTCAGGGCCCTTCATGCTCGCTTGCTTGAAAGTGTTCTCCATATCTTTCATTCTCTTCTTGAAAGCCAGCCGGTCGAGGAAGAGTTGTTGACGTCCTTTCTCTAGATCTCTTCGTTCGGCTTGTACAATCTCCTCCATCTCTGCAAATTGGGCAAGTTTGAGTTCGAATTTCTGCAACGTCAGGTTGACGGCTGCTCCGACCAGACGCGTAATTTCTCGTTCTTCATGAGACGCGAGACCACTGGCGCGGGCGGCTGTGGTTGCTAGGGCTGTGGTAGCAATATCATTGATCACTGCTGGTGATCCGGTTACATCGGACGTTGTCTTTTCTGCTGGTGCAGTAGATTCGTCCACATCCATGGCATCTTCAGATTTGACCGGTTCTTTCTCCTTTGCAGATTCTTCTGACGGGCCACCAATTCCTTTCTCTAGTTGTGCTCGTAATTCTTTCTGCATCACTGCGATTGAGCGACCCGACGCAGCTGCAACAACACTTGGATCTGCTAGTTGAGAGATGAAGCTGATCACGGACATGACAGGATTGTCCAGTTGACTGATTGGACTTCGACCAGTGAGACTCTTCAGGGTGGCTGCGCCACTCAAAGGACCATCCTCAAGATACTGATCTTGGATGTCAAGCTTCAAGAATTTCAGGACACACTCTTCTCTTGTCCGCGTGCCAACATGCTTTGCAATCTCGTTCCAGTCGTTGTCAAAATTTTCAAGACCTTCCAACAGCAAGAGTGTCTCTGAGTCAGTCCAGGGAGCATCTTTGTCCGGGATTTGATTGTATTCGGGCTCTTCCATCTTGACGAAATCCGAGGATCGATGATTGCTGGGCATTCTGGATTGGAAATAGCAATTTGCACATAAGTCATACTTGCCTTCACCCGAAACATGATTGGCGGTGACTGGATCGGATTTTGCGTAATGAAATCGTGATCTGGTGCAGTCGATACCGCATGAAAAGCAATTAAAGGTCTTAAGTGGTTCTCGAGCAGCTTCATCCATGGCCTTGGTGGCGGCATCTCCAGAAGCTGACCCGTTAGCGGTTGCCCCATCACCATTGGGTTGCTTCTCTGGCTCCTCACTTGTCTTTATCTCCTTGCCCTTGTCGTCGTAAACATTGCGGCGAAGTTCGAGATTGAGGTCTGCTTTTGACGAAGGAGTTGCCGATTTCGCTCGATCGGTAGAAGCGTGTGGTTTCCCCGGAGTGGTGAACGTATTCGGACCTGGTTGGAAGGGCTGGAGGCCACGTGGAGTATCGGCTATTACTCTGAAATGCCCAGTGAAAGGGGGTCCAATATTTGCAGGTCGAGTCTGGGGATCGACCTATTGTAATCAGCAAAAGCAAAGTTAGAGTCACGACTTATTCATACTTGGTAATTGATGAGACCCCATTGCTCCAAGAACGCGTGCACGCGCATAATGGCACAAACATCGCCTGCCAAATTCCGTCGACATGCAGTCACTGTAAGGTACTCGACGGGGTTGAGACGATAGGTATTGATCATGAAATCACGATAGTCTTTATACACGGCGGGGGTTTTGCTGCGGTTTCGGCTGTTGAAAAATTCGGGTAAAGATTTCTTCTCCAAGGCATGGATTGTATGCATATCAAACCATGTGCTATAGCTGGGAAGGATGATCTGGTGTGTTTGTGAGATCAGGTGCGAGTTGGCCGAAGCTTCAAGGGCTGACTTCGATTGCGCGGTCTGGCCATCTGTACCAGTCGCGGCGGCAGGTGTTTCTTGGGATTCTCCGGCAGCGTCCTTCTCTACGTCTGCATCCTCGACCTTCGCATCTTCCTCCACTCCACCCATCTCTGCATCTTCCTGTTCGGCATCTGGATCGTCTTGGGCGGGGGGTGATTTGGGCGCATCCAAGGGATTCGCAGAAAAAGAAGTACCGGTTTCGGTAGGGGTATCTGTGTTTGCTCAATCGTGTCAGTAGGTAGAGTCACTGTAATGCTAGCGCTTGGTGAAAATCGCCAGAAGCGAAGGAAAGATTGTGATGCGCACCTTGAGAGATCGGTAGCTGGGACTCAGATGCAACTGCCGGCGTATCACTGCTGACTGGAGGGAGTGTGGCAACATCAGAAGCCTCTTGCTTCAACTCCGTAGGGGTCTGAGTCTCATCCATCTTTCGATGAGTAGAACGATTAAAGAAGCCTATGGTTCGGCCCTTTCAAGAACAGCGGCAGGCGCACAGAATGAAAAGGCGATTTAATCAACTTGAAATTATTATCAAGGTATGAAATACATGAAGAAGGTGGAAGAGATCGAGATTCGCAGTTGCGACAATGAATTGGGGGAAGCCAGCACTCGAAGCAAATCTTGTCGCGATACTTGAACTGCGCGATGCATCCAGAGAAGACACGCCCCCCAACACGAACATTGCCCTCCTGCGTTTTGCCAAGACGCGACCGGATCACGTGAGTGGCGCCTGGCACCAATCATGACTATTCTGATACAAGGCTGCAGCCTTGCATCCGATGAGCAGCCCATTGTCGTTCCCTTGTCTTCTTGAATGTATTCATAAGTAAGCTAGGAATACCCAAACTATGCTGAGAGCCATCATATATCCCATGCAGTGTTTCTTTTTGAGTAAATTGAGCAAGTCACTGATTCACTCAACTAATGGCCCCTCTGGTGATGGAGCGAAATAAAAATTCAAAAAATTGAGATCGTCTCCCGTCATGAGGTCCCCTACATTCCTGCCAGAAATGTTATACCTATTCGGAGGCGACTGGACCGGAGCTGAATTCGATGCAGATGAGATCATGTTCGAGGCAATTCCAAAGGCTGAAGAGCCTTGCAGATCAGGCGCTGCAAATGCCGAGCTTTTCGACACTACACCATATCAGCCAAGTGAAGATCCCGAGGATTAGGTGCGCCATACATAGGCCATCAATTGCCGACATGAGTCTTTGTAGATAGTCGTGGCACCTTTTCACAATTTTATTGCCTTGGTCAAGCAGAGCCAACGCTGAAATGCCCGTTTCGAGATATGTCCTACATTCTTCTTCCGAGGGAGGGTTAGGAATGTTGTGAAAGCCCTCTTGCATGATTAATATAATGCCCGATAACACGAGGGCGGCATTGAAAGCTGATGGGTAGGTCAGAAGTCTGGTTCGGGTTAGATAGGAATGATCGCATCTTACTATAATACAGTGTATACCACCAAACATTCAGCAGCCTCCTGGCAGGTCCTGAATTGTGGACAAGCCTATGCACAATTGAGATGATTTCCATGGACGACCTCAGGCAGACGTCGATGCTGTTCCGACCAAGTCGACTTAGGAGAGTGGTGTCTGCCATGCCTGACGCTGGATTGCTAGCTAGCTCGAAGTATTTTACCAAGACAGGTCGATGGAGTAAGATCGTAAGATTTAATGACCGTAAAGTGAGAACAACCTGGAAACGGTTGGACTTACCAGAAGGCGCCAGCGTGTCGTACGTTGATATAAGATCTGGTAACTCTTTCGAGGTGATCGTCTTTAGCCACAGCGGAAGGGACCTGTCCCATTCTCGAAGTTCTCCATCAATGCTTGAAAGGGGGGATAGGACATCTACCACACTGGGGGGAGCGTCAAACCCTAGATTTTGCCCATACTGTTGGTCAATAACCTTCCACATGATCTGATAGAGCTTTCTAAGTCCAAGTTAGCTCCGGATTGTACTTAGAAATTGCCGACTCACATTGTAGCATTGAAGACACCTAGACTATATGTGGTGCTTTCGTCGCTGGCACGGTTTCCAATGGCTTCAATGTCCATGGGCATATCTGTCTTGACGTAATTGTATGGAATTGCTGATGGGCGGCCAAGCGTCATGCTAAGCGTTCTGGGGCATTCTTAGCAATGCCAGACGCAGATCATTGAAATGACGCACCTGTCAAGAATGACGCAGACATACCATGTGCGGTTGCGCATCTCTCTTTCGAGGCGAGGGAACGTAAGGGAGGCTTGTCGTGAGTGCAATCCAATGCGGAAAGCGGTGCTGATTGCCATTGCCAGGGCGTTACTGGTCTGGACAGAAGTGCGGGTCGCCTGGAGATAGTGGGTAACAAGCAGGAGATATTGAACTGAAGGAACACATTAGCCTGGCCATGGTATTGAACATAGCAAGCATTTTGTAGACTCCTTACCCACTTCTAAAGTTGTGCCGCTCAGGACAAGGGGATCGCAAAGACTGACAGCCCTTTCGTAGTATTCTTGTGCTTCCAGCGAGCGATTCTGGAGCACTGAGTCGCTCCGCATTACGGTCAAAGCGCCCACGGCTAGAATCATGTTCAGGATACCCAGCCAAATCTTCCGCGTGTTCATCGGCCCGTTTCTCTTCATCTGCGCATAACACTCAAGGAAAGTAGGTTTGTGCAGGTTTGGAAAAAGCAGACCAACATCGGAAAAGTAGTTGTCAATAAGAGTTTCAATCTTCCCCTCCGTTGGAAGCGCAAATCTGTCCAAAGCATTTGTTGCTTGAGTCTTTTGCGAATTTTGCAGGTCCAGTGGCGAGTGTGCTATGTTCAAGAACGCCATTCCAGCAGTATCCAAGGAGGCTCCCCATGGGTTCGATATGTGATTCAAGCGAGCTACCATTTGGGTAATGTGTCTGGTGAAAGAAATATTGGAAGATGGCCCTATGAGCGAGGGCGTTGAGCACGAAAACTTCTCAATCCGAAGGCAATCTTCTTACCAAAGAACGTCAAGATCTCCTCATTCTCAAGAAGAACCGCTCCCATCCCGTCCACTGGCGCATTTGGTGAGTTCATGCTAGGGGTCTCATCGTTGACTGACTGTGCCAGCCCTAATGGGCTGGTATCATTCACAGTGGATGGAGCCAGTTCCTTGATTGACGGCGGACCCATTGCCGCTTGACCATTGACCAGCTGTTCATGCCCAATCGCGGATGATGCGACGAGCTCTTCCAGGGCCCGCAGTCGCACGTTGAGCTCCAAGTATTCACTAAGTACCGCTTAGTATAGTGTGCCTGCTCAACGTAAGACGGAAAGAGCCGTTCGCTACCTGTTATCTTCGGATGCCCTTGGAGGCGGTGCATGGAGATAGACACATTTCCTTCGCGATTCCTTGCAAGCCCCACAGATGGGATGCTCACCATCGCACTGGCAATCCGGTGTAAGGAACTGTTGGGTTCATGGACCAGCTCAACTCACACGTGATTTTCTCGTCCTGCATGCATTGCAGGCAACTGGTATACGGCGGCGCTTTTGACGAGGCGGCTGGGAATCTGCAGCTCCCTCTCGTTCTTCGCTTGGATGCTTGGCCCCTTGGGAAGACATGATGCAAAGCTAGGACTACGGGCCGTAGTCTATTGCCCGAAAACACATAACGTTCAGCAGGGGCGGAAGTGCTGCGGGATAGGGCTAGTTGAAGCGATGAAGAGGTCTCTTAGCTAAATCGATCGCTACCCGATGTCCAGTTCCAAGAGCATCTCCCAATATCCGGGGACAAAGCGGGATATTAGGCGGACCTCGCATGCCCCAGGGTGTTTCCGGATAGGCTTGCCGACCACCCGCAAGCCATCCCCGCCCCGAAATATCAAGTCCAAGAGTCTGCCAAGAACGGACACAAATCCCTGTACCAGGCAATCATCATTTCTGTTCATTTAGTAGACTTCATCTTATGTAAAAGTATATCTTGCTTTCGTTTGCGAGTTGTTCGACTGCTCGTCGAAGATACTCTACAATAACCCAAAGTGATTGGGTCAAATGCAGTCCATCCGTTGAGTGAGGAGCTCAGGCTCATCGTTACCGTAAGTTTCATGGTAAGTCGGCGAGGCAAGAGTGTGATGCTTCGCATTTTCGTCAAGAAGAGAAGAAGGGGAGGACAGACATACCACACGACAGGTTGTGAGGCGTACACCTTTCTAGAACTTCAGCCATAATGTCACGGTGAATCCCTAGGTTTTCGGTGGCTACAAGGCTGTCGAGTGCGAAAGTTCTTGCCAAATTTTAGCGGGACAAGGCTATCACGCCACATCTGGGGAATGAGTTTGGCAATGAATGATCCAGATTTCGTGCCGATGTCTCAGGTTCTATGCAAAGGGTTTGAACTCTCAGATCCTGTCAAACTGATTTCATGTCTGCTCGGATTCTTCCTGCATACTAGGAGGCACCAAACACCGCATCGCCATCTCTTCTACGGTGCCTGAAAGCTGTTCGCATTCACAATGCACCACTGGGCCTTCCGGACCGGTCGTTTGTGTTCCCCAGACGCAAATCGACTGACATCTCGAATCTGCTCTACGGCACTTCCGTAATGGTCCATCAAGCTCTGGAGCTTGGTTCGGAAAAACTGTATCTAGAATCCATCAATCAGATCTTGTGAGTGGGTGATGTTGTTTGCTCTGGCTTCATGATCAACGCGGATGTCCTCCATGGCTTCTCGAGTCATGCGAATGCTTTCATATTGCTCATAGACCGCTTTCTAAGCTCGGACCCAGAAGCTGGACAAACGATGGATCTCGAGAGTTTCGGCAGATATCCGCAGATTGATGGTCTCCAAGGAGGCTCGAGAGTACAATGTTATCATCGACATCCAATACCCGAGTCTCTTGGAACGCAGGTGTGTCGATGTATTGGGAAGCGTCGTCGATCTTTGCATGCACATCTTGACACGAGGTTGCTAGGTCCGGCAATTTTGCAAGGAGGGAAAGCCTTCTTTTGGCATGGGCTGTGTCGGGATCATCTGGCTCTGGTCGAATGGGAACCATCGGAATGCTTGCATGTCTGTCACCTGAGGTTCCAGGACTGCCGGAAAATGTCTCGTGAGGACCGACTCCCCAGGCTCTGGATTGTGCCAACGAGGGACAAGGGAGTGGGCAGTGGTCGGTGTCGTCCTCCTCTTTCAACGTAAATCCCATCCACGATCGAAATGCCAGATCCGTTTGAGAACTCGTGGCTCATCCAAGGTCAGCACCAATGAAAGCAAAAAACGTGAGCCACTTCGAAATGGTCAATGTATTTGTCATATCGGTGTGGCCCAATGACTTCAAAAGGGAGAACAACAAGGCTGACTGTTCGAAGATGATGACATGGTTGAGAATTGAAGGCCTCCCTCGAGGTGCTTTGTAAAAGACGGTATAAGGAAATATACTGCCACTAATGGTGGTCCCTGTCCCCGTTTGTGAACTGAAGGCAAGAGGATCCTTTCGCATCTTCGATCGAAAGGACGTGAAGGTGAACGGAACGTGAAAATTACTAGTACAACGGCTCTCTGGATGTATGGGCTATGGAGTGCACTCACCAGGCTTGGGTCCCGTGTCGATCTCAATGATTCGCGCGACAACATCCCACCAAAGACTGATTGTGTCTGAAATTATACGCTCGCAGATCCATCTGATATGCATTCTCTCATCGTTCTAGCAGCGATACTATTTTAGCTTTTCAACTCTCAGTCTCCAACCCGTGAATTCAAGCAAGGCTGAACTTCGGAGGACAAGGCTGCACCCAATTTTTGGTGAACATGTACTCCTCAAAAGCCGAGATTACCCGAGGTAAACCGTGCCAGCGAAATCGGGCCGCTGCACCGCTTGTCTCTTTGCCATCAAAGAATTCACATGAACCTCCCTTCTCGAAGGGACTACTTTCATTACTACCTATACCTCTCCGGACCGTCTTTCTCTATACACTCAGTCGTTCTCTTTTATGTGCCATAGAGTTTTAGACTTTTAGAGTTTGCTTTGTCTAGAAAGTCTTTTCTTCTTCTGTTTTTAATCCGCTGCCTTTTTTACGTGTCGGGTCGTTCAGCAACAGAAAGGAAAATGGTTGTGGACGATGTAAGTGCCTCTTCTGTGAAGCCCACGACGCTGGAATTGCCCTGCAAAATCTACCTTCAATTTGTCAAAGTTCGCTTCGATCGGTAGCAACAACAATCACTAACCACTTGTCTCCATGCAGGGGTCAAACAAGTCTCTTCTTGTTTCTTTAATCGCAGGAGGCACAGCTGGTGGCGTTGAAGCGACTGTTACATACCGTACGTTACCGAGGATGACTCTCAATCTCATTCAACGTCTAATTCAGCTTATGTGTGCAGCATTTGAATTTGCAAAGACCAGGGTCCAGTTACATGACGACAGTCCGACGCAGAACCCTTTTCGTGTGATCCGGAATGTCATCCGGACTGAAGGCCCTAGAGCCCTGTACAAGGGTTGTGAAGCTCTCGTCGCTGGAACAGTGGCCAAGGATGCCATCCGCTTCATCTCCTTTGACAGCATCAAACTCGCATTCAAGGACCCTGAAACAGGTACTTTATCACCAGCTCGAAATCTCCTCGCAGGCATCGCTTCTGGCGTGGTAGCGAGTACGTTCGCCGTGACTCCAACGGAACGAATTAAAACAGCTATCATCGACGATGCAAGGTTTTCCAAACGCTTTACCTCACCATGGCATGCTACCAAGACTCTAATCGCGGAGCACGGTGTTCTCCGTGCATTGTACCGGGGTTATATCACGACAACTTTGAAACAAGCCTCCACTACTTCCGTCCGCCTGGGAACATATAATATCCTCAAAGACTTTGAACGGCTTCGCAATATCCCACAGACTACAGCAACAACTTTTGCAAATGGTGCAGTGGCCGGCACAATAGTGGTGTTTGCAACCCAACCATTCGACACGCTGAAGACTCGTGCGCAAAGTGTACGAGGGGCAGGGGTTGTCGAAGCATTCACAAGCGTCATCGCAGACTATGGTGTGAAGGGTCTGTGGAGAGGAAGTACGATGAGGCTAGGGAGAACAGTGCTCGCAGGAGGCATCCTGTTCACGACATATGAATGGGTCGCAACTTTGATCACGCCCATTCTTGATAAACGTATGTTACCAGCAAGGAGCGAGTGAGGTTGGCACCAAGTCCAACGCTGATGATGGATCACTGTCAGGGCTTGTGCGAGGGCGCTCCGCGGTATAGTCAGCCGACTGAGGCGACTCGCTCCCTTAGAATGTCCATTGTGAGGGGAGGCACTTGACTGCAGAGAATCGAGCCCCGACTTGGCTCACACTCCTGTAGAGGATGTCTCAAGACTCTGGAATAATTGCTCAGACACAATCGGAAGCCCACAAGCCTTTGCTCTCAACGCCATTTCTTCATACATGGCCAAATCTCTGCTCAGAAGTAGAGGAACGGAGCTAGTGGTTGGGGTGTCATTGCATCCGAAATGGACGTTGACTGCCACCAAGTCCTGCCAGATGTCATTACAGAATGCGTGATTGACTGCTCCCAATGGGAGAATAGAAAGTGTGCGGCCGGTGATTCCAATATCTTGTTGATAGAACCACGGCAGAGACCTTAGCAGAAGACGGGCAGTATCGAGCATATCCACCGCAGCGTGTGCTAGACTGTCCTGACCAGGAATCCAACGAGCATGGCTCAATCGCCCGTCAGTCTCTCCAATTTCAGATAGCGCTATCTGCGCGGAGATGAGAATATCTAAGGCGTACAGCTTATATGCAAGGCCATACGCCCACGTAGCAGCGATGGGCAAAGAGAAGAACTCCAGGCTTTTGGTTGATGAGTGGTGGTATCCCAGGTTGCAGATGGAGGAGCCGTAAACTGCGAGGAAGTCTTCCTTCCATGTCTTCAGTGTGTCAAGGATGTTATATGCGTCTCCAACTACCTCCCGCAGGGCATCAGTTGTATGACCAGTCTCCTTAAAGGGCTTCAGGCCGTCGAATTTTACCATGACCGTACAGATCCGGTCAGCAATGTCAATCAACCCGCCCATATAGGAAGTGTTTTTCTCGGCAGTTCTGAGCGAATGGCCATCAGCTCCGGCACGATTTGTTCGATTTTTAAAGTTTGTCAACAGGGAAATTCGTCGTAAGGGCAGACAGAAGCACATTTCAATTACCCGAAACTCTTCTATTAGATCGTAAAATGTTTCCGGGAGGTGACTGTGACCAGATATTTGATGCAAGATCAATGCCGTGATGCCGTCGACATGACGAATCATGTCGACAAGTGATACGTTGACCGCAAGTTCATACATCGCAGCGACATGACAGGATAAGAGCAAGGCTAGGAAATCGGCTGGGTCCAGCCTCTTCTTCCCAACATAGACGACATACCGCCTGACTGCTACCAGGCTTGTTTGGTAGGAATCAAGGGACTTTCTCTTAACATCTTCTCTGCAATCCTCTATCGCGATCAACCCAAGCGCGATGGAACGCATCATCGCTCTAACCACCGCTCTCTCCTTGTAGAAGGCGATATTGAACGCGCGGGTGATCCAAGATGCACAAGGCGCCGCTGATCGTTCGAGAGCGCATGTTAGTGGCGGCATGAACTGGTGGCAAGGAAGGAATCTAGATCGGAAGTCGTCGATCAACGCAGACGTGTCCTCTTTTTCCAGATTAAATTCAAGCATTGGGCAGGGCCTCATCGTGGAAATCTGGTTGGCTTCCTTCTTGATCATCTCAGCAGACTTCGTCGCGTTCGGAGTCTTCTCAGGGGCTCTGTTCCTGTGGTTGTTCACGCATAGTGCTTCCAACGTTTTCTCTGGAATCCAACGAAGTTCCACAGCTGAGCTACATTTGATTTCAGTCTCAGTAGAATCACGGTGGCCTTGCTGAATCATTTTCTTTCGTTCCCGAAAAGCCTTGACGTTTAATCTGACTTTCTCACGTCGAATGGCTGCTCTATCCTCTGCCGCCAATCCATGATACTGGGTTTGCTTTTGTTTCATCGCTTGTGGCCCACAGCCAGTGTTTCTGGCTGCCGGAATTTGAATGAGTGGATGGAGAGGTAAACGAAATTGTAGAACGCGTGGCCTATATATTGATTGAACAAGATCCCATTCAATTATATGGCAAAATCCTGGCTGATGTAACCCGCTAATTTTAGCTACTACAAGTATGATGACTAAGAGACAGCCATGCTAGTTCGTTGGGGGGGGGGGATTGTAGGGCTGTTGCTTCAAGAAGATAGCCCGCGAGGAAATGAAAGGGTCGATGTCGGTTTGCGGTCTGTTGTTCATACGAGGTACCTAGACAACCCAAAAGAAACCCAGGTGTGAGTTACACTGCGATTTAAAGCCGATTGAAGGAGGAACGTCTACTCTTTGAATCTCATGGAGTCGTCCCTGACGAGGGAGCCAATTTTCAGCCCCTACCAGCCTCGGCACTCAGCCTCATTGACCCTTGCTTATGCCACGTGATCCACGTAGGACCGGGCCCGTCATAGGCTTCAGACCTTCAGTTGGCCATAGATTTGCTGAAGCAAACGCACTCGTAGGCACCAAGTGTGACAGCGATGAAAGGCACAATCACACACAATTAGCGCTCGCGTGGAGATATGCTAGATCTTGCCTTCGAAGACGCCAACCACAAATGAAAGGGAATTTCCGTTCTCAGTCAAGGTCAACTATTGGAGAAAAATGGCATATTTCTCGGGGATTCAGCGGACGCGGACCGAGAAACATTCTCGTCTCCTCTGATGGCGAACGCCAGATGTGTGACGAAGACGTGGGCAGCCCAGATTCCCTTCGCGGGGCTGTAACGGCTTCCATGCCGAAGCATCGCATTCAACCCCACTCGAACTCTTACTGTCGCTTCTACATAAACTGTATCAAAGAGCTTTAATCCAATATGACTTGATGACACAGGGAGATTATCTGCCAAACAACAACTGATCATGGGTCTGGTCACGATATCGACGCCGAAATTCACAGGGAGTCAATCTCTCACCATGCGACTGGCAGTGGTCATCTGCGTCATTGTCCTGTTCGGGATAGTGCTAGCAGTGATGACCAGATATCGTCGAGGGCTTAAACAGGTGCCAGGACCTTTCTTGGCTAGTATATCTTCTCTCGATCGAATAATTACTGCCGCTTCAGGTCAGCAATTTAGGAGACATCTGGAATACCATGACAAGTATGGACCCCTGGTCCGCGTTGGACCAAATCAGGTGTCTTTCGCCAATTCAGACTTGATCCCTCAAGTTTATGGGATCACCAGCCGATTCCTCAAGGTCTGTTCGACCAGACACAGGAGATATTATGGTTCTCCTTGCTAACACACAGGTGATCCAGAGCGATTTCTATTCGATGTTCGACGTGAGATCAAAACAAGGGAAGGCCATTCCCACAGTATTCTCTGTGCGTGACGAAAAGCGACACAAGGGCCTCAAGAGGCCTGTAGCAAACGCATACTCGATGAGCACCCTCGTTGAACTCGAGCCGATGACTGATGACTGCATTGAGATACTGCAGAGAAAGTTCGACGGTATGCAAGACAAGGACTTTGACCTTGGAGAGTGGCTTCAATGGTACTCCTTTGATGTCATCACATCTGTGACATTCTCCAATTGCATGGGGTTCATGGAGCAAGAAAAGGACGTTCAAGGTATCATTGAAGCTATTGAAGGTCGATTGGCATACAACTCAGTCGTTGGTGAGGCTCCCTATCTTCATAGATTCCTACTGGGCAACCGTCTGGTGGCGTCTCTGGTAGGCCGGGTTCCTATCCTGGCGTGGCTAAATTCAACTTCACATATTATTCGTTTCGCAGCTAAGCAGCTCGAGCGCTACAATACCCGGGACAAGTCATTAGATTCGTTGCGGGATATGTTGGCAAGGTTTCGGCGGTCTCGAGATGGTGAGGAAATCATGTCCAGTGATGACTTGTTAAGTCATGCATCCAGCAACATGTGAGATTCTCCTTACAGACCTGGAAGATGATGTTAACAAGAATACTTAGTCTTGCGGGGAGTGACACTACAGCGATCTCACTCAGGTCGATGTTTTACTACTTGTGCAAGAATCCGCGTTGTTACAATCTTCTCCGAGACGAGATCGACCAAATGGAGCAGGCCGCCGAGCTATCCCCGATCGTGACATTTGCGGAAGCAAATCGTATGCCATACCTCCAGGCGTGTATGAAGGAGGCCATGCGGTTACACCCAGCGGTAGGTCAGCTGCTCGAGCGAGTAGTTCCAGCCGATGGATGGGAGATCGCCCCAGGTATCCACCTCCCGGCAGGTACAATTGTCGGCATGAATCCGTGGATTCCCAGCAGAGATAAGTCGGTCTACGGCACAGACGCTGAGGCCTTCAGACCAGAGAGATGGCTGGAAGCAAGCGAGGAAACGCTTAAACTGATGGACAGGAACTTTCTGGCTGTAAGATACTTCACCTCCGTGGAGGTTTCCCTTCCAAGTTTTGGAGAGCTAACGTCGAAGTAGTTCGGTGCCGGAGCGAGAACCTGCCTAGGCAAGAACATCTCTCTCCTCGAGATGTCGAAACTGGTCCCTCAAGTCATTCGAAAATATCAACTCGAGCTGTCGGACCCCAAGGCTGAATGGATCTTGACGGATAATTGGTTCGTCAAACAAACAAACCTCTTCTGCCGGCTGAAGAGGCGAGAGACATGATATACCCTTCATACAGTGCGCATCAATGAGACGTGGAAGCCGTCAAGCATAGTAGTACAAATCTACCATTCCAGCATTGCCCGTGCAGCGTTCTCCGCTGGCCCCGCAAACAAATGCAAAAATTATGTCAACTTTTGTTTCTCCCATTCGGCAGTGATAGCTACCGATTGTGTCCCGTGGATCATCACTACTCCGTAGAATTCTTATGGATCACATGGTGTGGGTTTGCCCGCTTGTGACTCTGCCATTAGAGAGTCTTTCGGAAAGACTCCGGCGGGAGTACAAGTAACTTCGTCTCTTTGGATCCTTGACTTTAGTAAAGGGCGGGGATTTGAGTGGACCCTGTAGGATCAAAGAAGCTTCATTGCTCGCAGCTGAAATCTCTCAACTTGCATGGATGAGGCAAAACTTTATCTAACCCCTCATCGGTGTCACCACGGACTCGGGTCGCGGTATCATGCTAGTTAACACCAACCCAAGTCGCATTCGCTTCAGCCTTGGTGGATCTTACGCATCGGCGCGTTATCGGCAAGTCTGTACTTACTATTCAGCTCCTCTGCATATTAAATGCTCAGAGATAATGTTGGGCCGCGAATAGAACTGATCCACAGCCAACATTGAGGGGGTATCAAAAACGGCGCAGTCCAACGTGGTTACAAGCCCATAAATATCTACCTGAAGAATGCACATGATGAATGTCGTGAGCCGCAACCGCTTCGGACTTCAATTTACAGCTGCCACAAAACAACTGCTGCCGAAGCAACAGCACCAAGTCCAGTGGACCTTGACAACGACTCGGACATTCAGATCCAGCATAGCCGCGATGGTAGATGCACAACAGAAAGACTGGAGTGCAGCACAGTACCTAAAGTTCAATGTAGAGCGCACGCGTCCATCGCGAGATCTGCTGAGCCACGTTCCGTTGAGCGCCCCCAAGCAAGTCGTCGACCTCGGATGCGGACCGGGGAACTCGACCGAGGTGCTGGTGTCTCAGTACCCCAAGTCCACAGTCGCCGGCATGGACTCGTCACCTGACATGATCGCGAAGGCGAAGGCTACTTTACCAACTGTGGAGTTCACGTTGGCGGACTTGGGCACCTACAAGCCGGACAGACCCGTGGATCTGTTCTTTAGCAACGCGGTCTTTCAATGGCTTTCGGCGGACGAGCGAATACGCGTGATCAAGACTTTGTTCGAAACGCAAGCTCCAGGAGGGGTGTTTGCGTTCCAGGTTCCGGACAATTTCAATGAGCCGTCACATGAGGCCATGAGGTCCGTTGCTGCGTCTGGGCCTTGGGCAGAGACGTTGAAGCGTCACCAGCCTGCGCGAGACGTGTTCCAATCGCCGCAGGAGCTTTATGACGAGCTGTCTCCGCTGGCGTCAAGTCTCAACATCTGGCATACGTACTATCAGCATGTACTGGAAAATCATGAAGCGGTTGTTGAATGGGTCAAGGGCACCGGCTTGAGGCCTTTCATCGACCCTCTTGCTCCTGAGCAAAGGGCCCAGTTCCTGGGAGAGTACTTGAAGCGTGTGAAGCAGCTATATCCGATGTCGCATGATGGCAAAGTCTTGTTGCGCTACCCGCGACTATTCCTGGTCGCCGTCCGTAAACAAGGCGTCTCTAGAGTCATATGAGGGGCTTGGAGGGCTTTGATGCCTCGCACGCAGTGTGAAGGCCGAAACTACGTTTTGCAATGCTTTCTCAACATCTGTCGAACAAAAATGACACCCTATGGTTACAACTCGATTGGTCTGAAGAAATGCCACGATAGTGGCGGGGGAGGGAGAGAGACAGAGAGAGACAGAGAAAGAGCGCACGGAACTTTTTTGAACTTCCTGAATCGACGGGGAACGCACCTCTAGGCGTTGCGAATAAGTCAAACCCAGTAAAGAAGACATGGCAGGGCGAGGTGCCATATCTCAGTGAAGCAAATCAAGCATATCAAACATACAATTACGTGAACAACATCTTACCTACCTTGCAAAAGAATTCCAAAGTCCTATCACATATACCACCTTGGGCCAGGATTGATAATCGAACCTACCGTCTTGAATGGTCTCTCAAAGAACACGGATGCTGGACTGGATAGTGGAGAACTAGGTTCTTGGTATCTGGGATCCAGCAGCTCAGGTCGACTGAGAGAATTGATAAACAGCTGGCAAACAGTTGCCAGCCCTAGTTGACGACTTCTTTTGGCACCCGTCTTGCTCCAAAGCAAGACAAACCCACGATAGGCTTCTTGAGAATGAATGGAGTCCGAGGCGAACCAACCAACAATCATCGGTACCTGCTGAATGCTATCTTGGCCAAGGCAGTTTGGATTGAAGCCATTCCGGAGAGCATAGATTTCTGCGGAATCACTTTCAAAGAAGTGAACCCAGAGTGACAAGTGGAGCTGAAGGACCTGTAGATTGACGCCTAGTTCGTCTCCATTCGCATCCTCCCTCATGGAAGCGCGAAGGAAGTTGCTGAAATCCTTGTCCATATTGTCGAGCGCATGTCTTATCACGGTGAGGTCACCATTCACGCCGGGAGGCTTCGTCTCATAAAGTCTTAGGATCATGTTATCATTTCTCTGTCGCCATGACGTCTTTGCTGCCACGGTTGGTGCATCTAACATGATCGCATCGATGGGAGACCTTGGCTCCATCTTGATGGGCGAGTTTGGTGCTGTTAGAATTGTCGGATCGGCGCCTTCGTTAAAGATATATTGTGTCTCTGTCATTCGGCCGTCAACGGCTTCGCCTTGAGCCCACACGTACTGCCCAGAGCCATGTGGTTGATTGAGGTCATGTGTGTAAACAGTACCATTCTGCCTATCATTCCCGTGGCGACTGCGGCGACTGCGGCTATGGTTATTCTTGTGCTTGTGATGGTCATGGTGATTGTTGGGCACATTGTCGTTGTTGGAGCGATGGTCATTACGGTTCCAGTCATCGTTTGATTGCTGATTCCGATTGTTACGGCCCTTTCGGTGTTTATTGCCATTTTTCTGATAGGGTTGGTTTTGGTTGCTTCTATTGTTTTGGTTATGCTGTCGGTTATTAAATGGATCTTGATTATTATCATATTTCATGAGGTCTCGATGGTTTCGGCGGTTCTGATCGTTGCGACCATTCCGGTCACCGCGGTCATTGCCATTTCTTGCACCTCTGGCCATTTTAGACAAGTTGAACGAAATTGATAGTGTGACGATTGGATGAGAAGAAGTAGTAATTGGAAAGTTCTAAGTTCTAAGGAAAGCGTGCAGTGACGGTGATCAAGTGGTATATTGTGACTGGCAGGAGCAGGTTCTGATGGGAAGGCATTGCCCTTATACCGGGTTAATTGTGTCCACGGCAGAACAAGGACCATTGAGCCGAGACAAAGCTCACTGGTTGTTGGATCGGTTGTTTGATGGCTTTTGAACAATGAGTGATTGCGGCTGTAGTCTTTATGGAGGGAGAGCAGAAAGGTCGAGAACAACGAATAATGGAGACTTTGGGGTTGATCATGAGCAAGTTCATTGTTGGTTCTTTCTTGGACTTGAGGATGGGCAAGTAGAGCTGTATCGGCCACTGATACCTTCATGTATCTGGGCCGATATAGGCAAATCTGCGCGTCGCTGGACGTGGAGCAGAAACAAGCCATCATATGTTACCCTGATCGGCCAGTCTCTTAATGCGGCTCAATAGGGCTGTACCTTGGCGACCTAGTTTCATTTTGCCATCCTTGCCAGGACGCTTTGCTTTGGCCATGGCTCTGCGATCCTTGTGCCGTGCCTCACTGGCCTTCTTTTGTGACTCTATCTGAGCCCTTCTTTGTGCACCAAGCTCTAGTTCTTTCTGATAGCGTGACTGTCTCGGCTGGCGGACACGAAAGTATGGTTTGTCCAAAGAGGGATCTCGACTGGAGTAAGAATAAGATTCACGTGTTTGACTTGCATCAACCATAGCCTGGCGATCTGGGTGAAGTTCGAGACTGGCAGGGATAGGTTCAACTGCATCGTTGGAAGAGTCGGCATTGGCTAAGCGGTGTTGTACTTCCTCCTCCCTTTCCTTTTCTTGGGCTTTGACTTTGGCATAGGCTTTCTTGACCTTTGCTTTTGCTATGAGGTCCTTTTTAATTTTTTGTGCTAGGAAGAGAGTCAGTAGGTCAACCCGAGTGGAAGGGAGAGGTTAAGCTGTACTTTTTCTTCTGTAGGTGCCATCTGGAAGATTTGCAGGTCCAACAGAAAAGCCGGTAGATTTTTGTTTCTTCGTGGACATCCCTTCGGCCGTCGAATCATCTCGAGGTCTCTTGAGAGCCATTGGAGAAAGGGATTTGTCGACGAAGAAGAACGGGCAGGCTGGTAGTAACTGGTGCTGAGTACGGAGCACAATGTAATCTGCCTATGGTATGTTTGCCGGACTGGTGGGTGGAAGAATGGACCTCGTATCAATTATCTCTGCGGAGAGGTGCAGTGGCCCGTGAGTGGTGTCCACACCTTGTACTTTGAAGAGAGGACGGAAGGGAAGGTTGGACCCACCAACTGCATCATCGCCTCTTCCACTGGCAACTGCCCTTTGAGTCATTCTGCCCAAACCGTATCCCAACCGCAACCTCCGCCACAACTTGAACAACTCAGCATTCCTTGTTCACCGTCGAACAACTTGCTCAATACAACTATAACTAAGCTGCTGCCATCTGCTGTTCTCCCTCCTCAACCCCGGAAGCTCACCGCCGCCAATCAACCATGCAACGGTAGTCGCTGTCCACCCTTTCCTCCGCTTTGTCCCGTTTCCCGGCCATGTCTCCCTTCTTACAACTCCCTCTCTTCACTGCTTGCCCAGCCTCCCAAGTAGCCACTGGTCGGGTCTCAGGAGCATGCCCTTTGCGTTGGGCTTCGATAGCCTCCCCATTCATCCTACCAAACGTCGTAAACTCTCACATCTACCAGACATGACCCGGGATCATAGGCAGGCGCCTGCGCCTGCCTATGTCTCGAAGGAAGGACAGCATTATCGTCCAGACCATGACCTTGATATAAGGACCAGCGACCGGGAAGAACTCATCCAATGCATCAAACGTGGCCAGAGGCCAACTTGGGTTCCTAAGCCTGGTCTCGAAGCGCTATGTGCGGAAACAAATGCGGAACAGAACTCTAGTGCCTCTGCCTCTGCCTGTGGCTCTGCTTCTGCCTCTAAAAGGGTTATTCCCCACACTCCAGAGAAGAGCCCGTTGCCGCCTCCAACCTCTCTCTCTGGCACCGATGCCTTGCGTCGCTCGCTTTCGGCATTGCATACTGGAGATTTTCATGACCCAAATCTCCCCAATGATCTCCGCCCATCGAGCATCTCCCCATCTGATAGAGACTTCTATCACTCAGACTATAATTCTTCATCTGCCTATGTCTGGTCACCGACATACCTCCATTCTTACAGCCCGCCTGCCACACGGTCTTTGCACACTGACCCCCTCGGACGGCCTCGTGCGCCATCTTTAGGCAGCAGCTTGTCTTCGACTTTCGTCATGAGGGTTCCCACCAGCCCTCTGGTCCATGCCATGAACAATCCCTCGCTAGACTTTTCCCCGCGAGAGAGATCTTCTGAAGTCAACAAGAATGTCCGACGACGGACCATGCCACCAAACGCTTTTGACACGTTCGGCATGTCTCCGATAGACGACGTTTTGCCTGACCTAGCGCACATATCTCCTCAAACACAGCCTCCAAATGATGCTTCCAGTTCTTCCCAGCGCCACAAACCACGCCGTTCCTTGAGCTCTTTCACATACCAACCCGCCAGCTCTCCTCTCACCTCATTCTCGGCCAGATCACGGCGACCTTCTCTGGCCTCGGATCTTTCTCCGAGGCAACGGGCGCCGATGGTAGGATCGTTCGAGGAATCTATTCTCCGTGGACGCATGTCAACCCCGCCTTCTAAACCTCTTGATTTTGTTGCTCAGATTGGAGTGGTGGGAAAAGGTAACTGCCCATCAAGTCTAAAGTGTCCTGCCCATGTCACGATCCAGTTTCCGGCGGTGTTCTACAATTATCCTTCCGCCAATCAATCGAGATCTGTCTATGACGACAATCCGAGTCCGTATGTTGGGACTATAGACTTGGAGCACAACTTGAAACCTGCCGAACTGCAACCCCGACGCTCACGCCGAACCCAAGCCACCCTCGATACAGAGGCGTTGGCAGCTGAGCTCACCAGCCCTGAGAACACTCACATCGGTCGGGCGTTGGTTTGTGAAGTGAGGGACAAACCCCCTTCCACGCCCACAGTGAAGGTCCCACATGGGGGCGTTTATCGAGTGCCTCAAGCAGGACAGCTACAAATAATCATCAAGAACCCGAATAAGACGGCGGTGAAGCTCTTCCTCGTGCCGTACGATCTAGAGGGCATGCTCCCAGGAACCAAGACCTTTGTTCGGCAGCGCAGCTTTTCCTCTGGTCCAACACTGGAGACCACTCTGTCCGACAAGCAACCAGCCTGCACAGTACATGACGCAGCGAATGGCAAGGACATTCTTCGCTACCTAATTCATCTCAAATTTTGTTGTACTTCGAAGGGCCGTTTCTACCTGTACGAGAACATTCGTGTGGTCTTTGCTCACCGAGTACCCGATGACAAGGAGAAATTGCGGAACGAAGTGCAACTTCCGGAGCCCAAATTCAGCACTTACAAGCCATCTTTAGAGGGTGGTTCGCCGAGTCCAAGTATCGGTGAAAAAATGTCGTCTCAACCAAATGACAGGGTGGCAGAGAACTCAAAAACGGAAGAAAGGTTGGACGCGGAACCATCTAACTCTGGCAGGAAACCCCATCATGAATTCCATACCCCTCCAGGGACCATACCAGAGCACCAAGACTCAAACGGAACAGGTGATCACCACCCAGACGACCTTCCAGTCGGAACTCATCGGCCAGTGTCTCCCATTCCTGGCTTTTTACCTTCAACATCATCTCGAAATTCTCCCGTTCCTTGGGCGGCGGCGTCACGTACATCGCCCGTGGTTGAAGCTGGAGATGGTCTGATATCTCGCAAACTGCGAGAACTCAGCGGTCAATTACAACGGTGATGAGGCAGATGCCCTGGAGAGATTTTCCAGAGCCGTACTATCTAAATTAACCACCATGGGGCTACATCCTGTCTATATAGGATTAGCTTTCTGGACAGTCTCTAGTTGAGTGGTTGTTGCATCCAATCTATGTTAGATTTAAGTTTGTATCCGTCGATGTTTATTCTATAGGTGGTGAGCCGTCCCACACAACTCCAAATCTACAGTAAGCAAAAGATCTCGTCTCGTGAACTGTGTCAGTACCCTACAAGGATTCCATCAGGTATCAGCGACACGCGACTTCCTCGCGCAAAGAGGCAACAGTAATGTCTGTGACACTCTGGTCCCGTTCGCTGCTGTGGCAAGACCCTATTGTAAGGGAGCTGCGTATCGAGCTGCCCTCATGCCCTTGCCAACGTCTCAGCAGGTATTAGGATAACACACTGCGGAGACCTTAGGGAACCAACGCTTAATCATTGGCTGGAAGGCCCCTCAGCCTGGATAGGGGGCATCCCAGGGTTGCTCAGGTGGTGCCGTCATCTGGTCTCATGCACAGCCGACGCCTGGACATTTCGGGCCTAGCAAGTCGCCCAAACTTGTTAGTAGTGACAACTAGCTGAAGCGGCACCCCAGAAGCCAACGTTCCGATGCCAGTGTGCGTGTCCGTCCCCCAAGCCACTCGGCCTATCAGTTTGACCACTGACCAGTGACCACTACTGACCACCATTACGGAACACTGGAACTCTTACATACTCCAGGTGCATCCTCGCATTGCATTGCAGCTTGAAGTTACCCTAGTTACTCGGGCCTTGACCGGACTTAGGTACAGACCTCTTAGCCTGTGCCTCGTATGTAGATAGGTGTTGGATTACTCCGTAGCTAGGGATATTCTGCCTGGGCGCTGCAACCGCTGCAATCCTCACACTGTCAGTACTCCCTCCTCCGTGCCTGGTCCATACTCAGTACAGTAAGCAGAGGCACAGACTACCTAGCACCCCTGGGGATCCCAGGGACGCCAGCCCAGTTTCCGTGGTTTGAATACCTGGACTAGCCACAACTTACGAGGTACGTACACCACCTATCCGCCAGTCCACCACCACCGAACACTGCCCGCCAAACCAACCCACACTGCGAGTCCTGCTCCTACACCAACCTGTCGATCCACTTGCCTGCGCACCCAACTGACAACTCTTTCTCTGCAGACAAACCATCCTATTCTCACGCCTTAAACCACGACTGCTCCTTACCCATTCCCCCTTCACCTTCGTTGAGAAATTCTTCTCTTCGACCCACGTCCCTCTCGATGCTACAATCATAGAGCTATCCTGCTCCCTTGTCTTCATCCCCCACGTCGATGACCTGGGGAGTCGTCCGCCTCGAAGATGCACAAGATCAGCAACTTCACCGGCCAGGCCCGTCATGGCTGGGAACGGATGACTCCAGCAGCGTTTGGAATGTCGAGATTCAATCAAGATATGTCCACGCCGCAACCATTGAGACGTCCTCAGGGCTCTCCCGGAGTCGGACCCCCATCCTCTGCCGATGCTACACCTGTCAACCTTTCTTTCAATGTGCCCTTCGCCTCCAATCTTGCCGGTCCCGATCCTGAAGACGTCCTACACTCGAGTCCTGGTGCCTTCCAACGATGGACCTTCCCGCCAGGGACCGAAGACGGAACGGCTATTCACAAGCTCGCCGTCCACGTCCAGAACGAGGAACGACTCCGGTCCCTATGCTCGTACATTAGTGATCAGAGTGCTGGCCACATTCAAGCAACTGTCACCTCCTCAGAACCCAAGGCAGGGCCTGTGCTTCATAGAAAATCTCAAGGACTGGTAACCAATGTCTGTATCTCCGGCGATGGTGATCTGGTTTACAAGATGCGAGCCAAAGTCCTGAATGAGACGCCGATAATGATGGTGAGGGCCTTTTCTGCGTCACTTGACATCTACTAACAGGAACAAGCGGTCTGCTATTGTGGACATTGATCCAGACTTGATACTCGACGGTGCTGAAACGGGCATTCGATCGAGTGTTCTCAGCCATATTGATCTGTGTGCGAAGTACACGGGTACAGACATCTTCCTTCTCAAGCCCCGTAACGCCGAACCTCTGTCCAGTGGCGCTTCCTATGGCAGCGCCATAGATAGTGGTCTTGACCAACGTTTCCGTGTCAACATATTTGGAGATATGGAAAGTGTTGAACATGCTAAAACCCGGGCTTTGATGATGATCGATCAAATTGTACGCTACCTCGAATCCCTCCACGGTATGAATACTAATTGGTGTTTAGCTCAAGCACAAGATCGACGTGATAAAGCTAGAGGTGACAATGCATACCTTGGTCTCTGGTCGTACTGGAAAGAACATCAAGCAGATCGAATCAGCGACAAAGACCGCCATCTACTTCCCACCTCCTTTTCCGGGGGTGTTTGGTTATGTGCCTCCACACGCGACCCGCCGGGCGGCGGACGAAATCTTCATCACCGGTGAAACACAAGAGCGTATTAATCAAGCCAAGCAGAGGCTGAAAGAGTTGGTCATGGGCATAAAGCTATACTCAAAAGACGCTGTGGTCTCGGCAAGCAAAATCGACAACATCCTTTTCGATCGATTGGATAAGGTTCAGAGAATCATGGAGACAAATGGTTCTCATGTTCTCTTCCCTCAGCTTGGCAGCCAGCGAGGCCTTATTCGCGTTCAAGGCACCGAGGTTCTTCATGTTGAGCGGACCGTGAAGGAGATCATGGCTCTAGTGCGTCGTATATCCCTCCTTGGCTCAATTGAAGCTATATTGACATACATGAAACTTTAGGCAGGGCAATTCTTCAGTGCTTCATGGTGGATCATGACTCCGGACCCGTCCCAAGGTGCTTCCTTCCGAGGACCTTCGCCTGATGAAATTCGAGTTATGCTTAGCGACATCTGTACCAACTCCGGTGCTGATTTAAGCTTCGAGAAATTCACTTTTACTCTCAATGGATCCGACGATGCTGTCAAAGCCGCAATGATGGTCATCAATCAAATTCCCTTTGTCAAACAATCGCCATACCAAATGCGTGTGAAAATTGAACTTGCTAATGAACACAAAGAGTTCGTCAGCGGCAAGAAGAACGGCAAGATCAACAAGATCATGGGTCAAAGTAGGGCTTGCATGGATATTAGTCTGGGGCAGACGCTAATACTCGAGCAGGCAATGTCCAGATCATCTTCGATGGTTTCAACGAATACAACTTTTACATTGACGTGGTAGGCAGCCAATATGAAGCCACAAAGAATGGCCTTGATCTGGTCGAGCAGGAAATGCCAGCCTCAATTTCATTTCACGTCCCTGATCAATACCACAAACGTATCATTGGGATTGGTGGCCAGCATATTCAACGTATCATGAAGAAATACTCAGTCTTTGTGAAATTCTCCAATGCAATGGATCGAGGTGGTATGGGCAAGGAAGATGATGATATCAAGGTTGATAATGTCATTTGCCGAACGCCTGCCCGTAATGCACAAAGCTTGGACCTGGTTAAGCAAGAGATTATGGATATGGTGGAGAAAGTCGTAAGCAACCCTCAATCCCTGGCCGGTACGTTCGTGTGCTTATAATCTCCTGCCCGCTAGGACGCCGAGTTTGTTTCCGAGACCGTCGTCATTAATAGACTGTACCATCGTGAATTGATCGCTAGATTGTCCGAAATCGAGGATCTAGAGAAGCAGTGGAACTGCAAGATCGACTTTCCGAATACTGAACAAGCGAGTGACGTTGTCAGCATTTCCGGACCAGAATACCAAGTTCCTCAGGCCGTTGACGCTTTCTTGGGAATGGTGCCTGAAAGCCATGAGATTGCTTTCCAGAAATCAACAGACTTGGAGACCTTTTTCACCGCCCCCGAATTCTTCAATGACTTGCGGCAGAAGCTGAGAAGCCAGTACGAGGTGGACGTTCACGCCAATCCTCAACTGAGTAGCTTGCCCAAATCTGCCACAGCTTCAGTGGAGCGCATTGTGGGGCCTTCAGAAGGACGACTGGTTCTTACTTACACGCGGAACAACGCAGGTGGACTCAAGGACGCCATTGATTATCTCATTTCACAGCTCGTTCCACATGGACTTGATGCCACAACTGTCAAGGGAGCAATACCGCGGCCGAAGTCGGATTCGTTCGAGGATTCGCTGCCATTTTTTGACTCCAAGCTGTTGCAGAATGCGCCTTCACTACACTCGGATTCACCAACACGGGCCAACTTTACGGACGGAGATACTCCCGTCTCTGAACGAGCGTCTCTGTTCGATAGACTGCGCAAGCCGGGGAGCATGTCGTCCTTTTCGTCCTTCATGAGTCGCAAGAACCAGAACAACTCTCCAGGAACGTTTTTCAAGCACGCTTCGTCAAATGCTAGTAAAGCGTCCCTTATCTCTATGGAGAGTCGCGAGAGTGGCTACCGCAATTTCTGGAATGACAGTGGTGTCAACCTTCCCGAAGAAGAGGTTGCACCCTCCTCAGCTAGTGGTGGCTGGCCATCACGATTCGAAAAGTTCCCTTTTGGCACAAACAGTATCAGTCTGTCTGGGGATAGAACACCCAAACACGAACCCAGGGCAAGTTTCGACTCCGGACGTCCACCCACCTCGCATTCTTTCTCTTCCTATCCGGCTCCAATTGGGCCACACCACCATAACCAGATCCATAACAACGGCAATGGATCTGCCAACAATTTGAACCTTTCCTTACGCTAGACTTTTTTGGTGAGGTCTATGTTTGCTGGAAACGACCGAATGATACCCTGATACCGATATGGAAATCATGATTACTGACTGCTCTTATGTCCTGCGAGATACCCTTTTGATGCTAAAACGAAAAGTATAAGAAAAGAACGTGGAGGTTTCAGCAGTTTCTATGTTGGGTGCGTGTGCTCGTGGTGGAAGTGAAGCAACGATTCTCTGTTGGTTTGGTTGTTTGGAATGAGGGTGCACGATGATTGCTTCATACACGTTGAATGATACTTCCACTCCTTTTGTCACATCTTGTATGCGCCCTAGTCTTTTGGAAGATACCCTGCACCACCCTGAATGCAAAACAGCTGCAGGTGGTCGTTGCATTTCCTTGTTTTCACTGCTCTGGAAAAGCCAAGACTTCTGTGGATTGATTTATTGAAAAGAATATGAGATATACCCCAAGGATGATATTTAGAGCAATGGCACGTGCGTTTATTTTCGTCGAGAGTCTTTGCTAATGAATGACTCTACCTGAACAACCACGGTGGAAGTTCAAGTTCCGTATACCTTGTACGCCGTAGGAATAGGAGGAGTAGTAGCATACCGCATGCATTTGTGTGGTTGCGCTGCGCCACAGCCGGAAGAGCCCCTGTGGCTGTTCTGAAGTGGCTCAGGCTCCTGCCTGAATTGTGAACCAAACCGGAAACGGGGCGCGACGGCAGGCGCGTTTGAGTCTCTGACTGAGGGTTGCCTTTCCTGTTCTAGCAAACAGCAAGTCTATTTTCCATCACCGACTATGTTGGTTTAGTCCATCGTCCTTTTGTTGCCTCCAGGATAATGATTGTCACCCCGGTATCGCATGCGCATCCTCTTGCCCTGTCATGATCCTCTACGCCAATACAGCCCTCATTCAACATGCCCGATCTCAATGTCAAGATTGGGCAAACCATCGAGACCCAAGATAAAAAGCAAGGAATCGTTCGGTACATAGGCCCGTTGCACATCGCTGCGGGAGAGTGGCTCGGACTTGAGCTTCCAGAGAACTCTGGAAAGAATGATGGCTCAGTGAAAGGAGAGCGCTACTTTCAGTGCACGCCTGGGTATGGCATCTTTGTTCGAAAGGAGTCGGCAGCTAGGATTGTGAAGCAACAACCACAAGCTTCCAAGCCGCCTGGGCAACCCATGTCAAATGGCGCTACAGCAAAATCACGATCCTCAAGCGTAGTTCCAGCCGATGTAGCAAGAAAGAGACAGAGCATGATGAGCGCAGGCTCTGGGTCGACAGTTGGGTCACGGTTGTCACTAAGAGTATGTCTTCATTGTCGACCATGACTGATCTGCTACTTACACCAGGATCATTAGTCTCCTACAAAATCCCCAACAAAGCCCACCCAGTCTGCTGCCAGCTCATCCACCTCGACACCACGAACCGGCACGCCTGCAACCACCGCACGAACATCGGATTCCAGTACCAAGTCTCGCTCCAGTATAACTGGCAGGCCCCTGATGGGGCCTCCTGCATCAACTTCTAGGACGACTACTACAACAGCTACAAACAGACAGTCACTTGGCGTTGCACCTAAACCGACGATCACCAGACCAACATCTATGCCCCCTCGGCAGTCGACAGCAGGTACGAGGCTGTCAATGTCGTCCAAAACCTTGGCTAGACCTGAAAAGAATGATCAACGTCCTGCCGTGGCTATCGACCAGCACTCTCCACCCATTGAAGAAGAGGAGGCTGTGACACAGGAAATTCACCATGCCGAAGATGATCCCCATCAAGGATCACCAGTTGGCCATGACACCACATCACCTGTCCTGTCCCCTCGCCCGCACTCGATTGCAGTCCCTCGAAACGCCCCACCGAGCACTATCCATGAGGACCGATCACGACAGGCTCAGGTGATCAAACAGCTGGAGACTAAGATTCGCGCATTGCAGAAGCAGAAACAAGAGGACCAAAGTCAACTTGAGAATATTCAGGATCTCCAGAACCAGACAGCAAGATACGAAGGTATCATCCAGACTCTACAGAAGAAACTCAAGACAAATCAACAAGAAATTATTGAATTGAAGGCCAAGTATGAGGATGCCGAGGATCGTGCTTCTAAACTTGCAGAGCCAAGTGCTGAACATGAGTCCGAGCTGGAGCTTGCGACTCTCGACAAAGAAATGGCCGAGGAACGTGCAATGATGTTCGAGACCGAGCTGGAAGCATTAAAATCAAAGCACGAAGAGCTGGAACTCGAAGTTGACATTCTCAGGGAAGAAAATCGGGAGTTGACGTCTGTCATGACTCCGGAAGAAAGAGCTGGTTCGGGCTGGCTTCAGATGGAACGCGAAACAGAACGGTTGAGACAGGCCTTGGTCATGCTAAGGGATATGTCGCACCAAAATGAAAACGATTTGAAAAGCGAGATCAAAGAATTGCAGGAGACGTTGGACGAGTTGGAACAAGTCGCCTCGAAATATGAGGATACTGCAACCAAACTCGGCCGCGCCGAAGAGACCAATACGCACCTAAGAGAGCAATTGGACGCACTTGAGACTAATGATGAGATCCTGGAAGTGATGGGAGCCGAGAGAGACCAGAACCGAAACTCAATCGAAAATCTCAAACGCCAGATCCAGGACCTTGAGGAACACATTCAAGTTACAGATGAGCTCGAGGCATTCCATGTCGAGGAGGAGAAGCGACTCCATCACCAGCTGGATGAAAGCGAAGCATTGCTGAATGAGAGACTGCGGCGAACAACAGAGCAGGACAAGACAATCGAAGATCTTGAATATACCCTCAACAAATTCAGAGATGTGGTGCAAGGATTGCAAAACGATATCGACGAACTTCGCCGATCCCGTGACATTAGTGAGCTCGAGGCTCATGAGATGAGCAGCAAGTCGAGAGCAATGATGGACCTCAATCTCAAACTCCAGAATTCCGCCGCCAAAAGCCAGTTGAAGGCGATTGACTTGGAGCTCGGAAAAATGCGTGCAGAGCAGGCCAGCTTACATTTGGAAATCGTTCAGCTCTTCATCCCCGATACATTCGAGATGGACAAACAGCCCATCGTTGCTCTCCTGTGCTTTAAGAGGATAAAGGCTAAGGCGCTACTGAGCAAGAATATCCTTGGCGAGAGGATCCGGGAGAGGCCTGAACTTGTTCAGGATGGCGTTTCGACGGTCTTCGCGGTCATGGAGAAGATGAATTACATTGCGAATGTCTGTGAACGGTTTGTCCAGCACATGTCATCGTGCTCCGCTGAAAATTTCATGAAATTCGGTGGAGCTCCCTTCGAATTGGAGCCTGTTGAACAAGCAATAACAAGCTGGGTTGAAGCATTGCGCCGCGATGAGCTCGCTCCCGATGGAGCCGAACACCTTCATCGCATGGCGGGTATACTGGTTGACATGGCAGAGAAACTCATCCTCGAAACTCAGGAGTCCAAGTCCACCGAACTCCTGGCTTCGATGTCCATGATCGAGTGTTACACTGACACAATAGGCAGCCAAGCTCAGTTGTTAAGCAAAGCCGTACAGACAAGATTGGGACCATCCGAAAATGAAGACGACCCTTCTATTGTATTCGAGAAGAAGATGGATCAACTCGGTGTTAAAGCAAGGACGATGAAGTATGTGTCCAGTAAAATTATTCAGTCACTCAGTGACCTTCGAACAAGGTCAATGTCACCCGGTGAAGCGAGCTGGGGCTTATTTTCCGAAGCTGAGCAGCTTTCTGAGAAGTTAGCCCGCCTAGTGCGAGGAATAAGCCAGGCAGTTATTGAGGACCTGAACAAGCCTGACCACGATGAGCAACTTTCTTATTCTACTGTTGTAGAATTGATGGCGACCGCAGCAGTGCCAATGCTCCAGAGGGATGAAAGCGAGTCTGGCACCTCGGAGGACATCTTCAGCATCCTAGCCAAACACCTGCAGGTTCTTCAGACCAGGGTGGATGACTTGTACAGCAGATCAAGCGATGTCAACAACGCTGTTGAATTTGAGAAGCTCGCCGCACCATGGATCGCTCGGGCGAAAGAAGTGAAGTCTCAGAAGATCTTGTCGCAAGCTCTGCAGGAAGAGATGGCGCGTATGAGATCAAGAATTCAAGAGCAGACCATCAGAGTGAGTGAGAGAGATAAACAAATCGAGGAACAGCAGGTCAAGATTGAGCTTCTAGAGTCAAGAGCCAAAGAAACCAAAGCCAAGGACGATGGAGTCAAAGCAATGAAAGTGGAAATTGAAAATCTTCAATCAGAAAAACAGCATGCAAATGAGAGTCTACAGAAGCTGGAAGCCGAATACAACACCTTGCTCAAGAGTCAGCAAGATTCCAGAATCGAGTTGGAAGCCATCAAGCAGAGCAAGCTCTCCGATGGGCAGAGTCTTGCACTCGGAGTGGCAGATGAATCGCTGTCGCTCCGTCTAAAGGCTGAAGCAGATCTATTGAAAGTCGAACTTGCCAGTTTGGAGGCGGCAGTCCGATTTGTGAAAGCTGAAAATCAGCGCTTACGCCTCCCAGTTACCGAAGCAGGCGTGACTGCGATCAGCAATTCATGGCTTGATCCAGACAAACTCAAGCCAGCCAAAGACACAAGCCAAGTTCAGGAGATGCGTTCTGATTCGAAGCAGATATTCACGGAGCTGATCCACATGGCGAAACAGGCGAAACCTGTGAAACTGAAGGCGAAATCTATCTATGCTACAGAAGCCAAGGGACACATGTCTTGGTGGAGACCGGAGTCGGACACCACGCTTTATCAATTACTGCGGCAAAAAGAAGATCTCGAGCGATGGAATCAAGCAAAAACCGATGTGGTGAAGCGAGCAAGACTGATGAGCCGGTCATCACGTGAAGATGATTTCGCAGTACCCAGGCTCGGCATAGGACTACCATTGGCGAAACTCCCTGTGCTGGAAGATATTGATATGGAGACCGAGTCTGCCGGGAATGGGGTGCGCATTGTCCAGAACTAATTAAGTTTTTGTCGTTTCCTGGAGCGGCTTTCTTAACCAAAGGGGGCAGGCCAACCGAATTTGTTCTTGCTACACTAAGTAGCCCCTTTTTGAGTGTGCACGGGCCTGAAAGACAAGGCTTGATGCTTCCGCTTCGGTATAATACGACCCACCCCAACAGGGTTCTTGGTACAATTGAATTGAAAACGTACAATGTCCTGCACTGTGTGTAGAATATCGTTTGGTCCCAGGTACATAAACACTTGCCACCAAGGAAATGGTGCAGATGAAGGAAGTTCGCAAGCATATTTAATGTGTTGCTCTGCTCCAACTCAGATATACAGGCCCATTTCGCTGGCATCAATATATCTGTCAATTATGTTGCCATCGCTTCTCAGGACAACCAAGCCACCATGGATGCTGGAGAGATGATAGTATAAAGATATTGGCCCTGAGGGTGCGATGCATTGCTGCGGTTTTCGAACAAACCGAAGCCCCGATCAGGCGCGCAAACGATACAGTATTTTCGTGTGGTCAGGAAGTGCGAATCTCGCTCTCGACCAGTCTGCGCCCTTGAAACCTACACCCAAAAAGCGCCGCAGCCTGAACGAACGGCTAGCGAATGCAGAGAACTCGACCTGGGGTTCTGTTGCGAGGCAAACCGATCATGATCAACAATCCTGGCTGCTCCTGGGCGGCCCTGCGTTTTTAGTTGTATGCAGGCTGGTGGGCAGGCTGGTGGGCAGGCTGGTGGGCAGGCTGGTGGGCAGGCTGGTGGGCAGGCTGGTGGGCAGATTTGCAAGGCGCCCTTTTTCCCTCAGTCCTAGCAGTGCATACTTGCATCAGATACGTATTCATGGGGAGAAATCAGATCTTGCTAGTGATATTGGCTGGCCATGCATGTATTATTACTATTATAGCCACTACTGCGGAAGATGCGAAGAGCTCGGCGTGTAAGACCGACTCGGTGGTCGGCATCTTACGGGCTGCTGTATATTATTAGTGTTGCGTATTGGGCGCACCTGCCCTCAGGCGGCAGACTAGTGTTGGCCTTGGGGTGCTCCGTGCCGACGATATCATCTGGTCGTGCTCACTCAGACGCGAAGTGCGATCACTGCGCATTTATGTGACAATAAGCACCCATTAGTCGTCTGTAACATGATGACTAGAGTGAACGTGTAAGCAAATTCGGGTTCCTGCTCATCAGAGACCAATGCGGAAATAATGTGGTGATCATTCCATCCACTCCAGGGGCACTAACAAGCTATTCCGTGGCTAGGCGATATTCGGAAATAACGACGTCATAAATCCCCGAGGAGGATCCAAGCTCGCATGAAGCAGGAAGGAGTTGCTCGGCAGCTCACGATTAAAGAAACTTCCAAAGTTTGGACTGTGTCCGGTACGCCGTAGCGCGGGAGATAGACAAGCCTTAATCAGCAATCTGGCTCGAATCTCTGGTCTGCAGGGCAATCATACCCATGGAGAGCATGCATGGCCTGGGCGCTGTGCCATTTTGGAGTCTGTGCATGGGTGAGTGGCCTATTACTGTACGAGTACTCCGTAGAACGACGTATAGAACAGCACAATCCGAGGATATCTACCGAGTAACCGCTACTTACAGTACGGAGTACCTACTCCAGTTGTATGAACCATCTTGCACGTTCTGGTGCTTCCTTTCTTGATCTGGTGGTTGAGTCAGTGACATGATGGCCGAGGTGGACAGGCGCCAAGGAGAGGAAATTGTGGCAGTGCTGCATTAGCGGCTCTTTGGAAGCCTCCCCGAGCCCCTCAGTACGAGTAGTGCCTGCCTGCCCTGCCTTCTGGGGGTGAAGGCGCAGGCAGGTGAGAGAGGCTCGCCGCCCAGACAAGCTTGCTCTTTCCTCGCGGTCTTCCGTCCTTGCACGTCGACTTGCCGCCCACATCCACATCCACTTGCTGTCCACAGCAGATCCTCGCGTACCCACAGTCTTTGTTCCAAACTCCCGCACTGCAGGTTTCGGGATACAAGCACAGTAGTGGTAGTGGTAGTATCAAGTCTATCACCTCACTTGCTGCGCCTCGTCCGAAAACTCTAACATCTCTGACGAGATAGTGACGGTGTCGGTATTGAAGCTCCTCCAAACCCTGTGCCAAGCATCTTGGCAACCAGCTCCATCCCCCTTGCTCATTGGCCAGCAGCCGCTCGTTGCTTAGGCCTAATACGCCTCCAGGGCACCCGAGCTTCTCCAGCGGAATCCTCACTCAACCCAACTCAACCTACCAACAAGACCTCATCACTCCCTCTTACTCTGCCTTCCTTTCCCTTTTTGGGTCCACCATACTTTGGTCCGAAACACATGGGTATGTATTCCATCTCACTTTCCTTTGTCCACTCTTCCCCAATTGCCTCTTCCTGCTTTGTCTCTGCACCGCTCTGCAACCCGCCTTCTTCCCCTCCTCGTCACACCTCTTTGTTTTGTTGCAAGAGTCTCCCGAAAGCTTTCTAGCATCTGTGCGCTGACGGAACGGTTGCCATGTCGGCGACGCCCAACACTATAGCTGCTAGTAATATTCGCAAGAAGTTTACTCTGACTGCGACCAACAGTATGCCTTCCGAGCAGACTGGCCTGAATGGCGACGCCGAACCCAACGAGCGAACCAATCTCCTCTCAAGATATGCCTCTACCGACAGCGGTACTCCCTACTACCAGCACCATAACCCTGCGATAAAATACCCTTTCCTGGTCCTACATACCACCTGGGAGGTCTTGAAGACCAACTACGTCAATGTCCTCCTTGTCTTTGTGCCCATCGGCATCATTGCCGGTGTGTTGGACTGGAACCCCGTTGCCCAGTTTACCTTGAACTTCGTCGCCATTGTTCCTCTCGCTTCGCTTCTGGCCTTTGCCACTGAAGAGCTTGCCGTTCCGCTCGGGCAAACCTTGGGAGGATTGTTGAATGCGACCTTTGGCAACGCTGTGGAACTCATTGTATGACACCCCTCTCTTGGTATATGCTTATCTGCATTGCGAATTCGGCTAACAGCGTCCCTGTAGGTGAGCATCATCGCGCTTCGCGCCAATGAAATCCGCATCGTCCAGGCCAGCATGCTGGGGAGCATTCTGTCCAACATTCTCCTGGTTCTGGGCTGCTGTTTTTTGGCCGGCGGTCTCAGGTATCCCGAGCAGTCCTTCAACTCCACTGTGGCATCGACAATGTCCTCGCTCATGACCGTGGCCACCTCGTCTTTGATTATCCCTGCAACGCTCTACGCCGTCACGTCTGAGAACAAGTCACAGGAAGCTAATATCATGATTCTCTCACGGGGTACGGCTATTATCCTTTTGCTCATTTACATCGCATACCTTTACTTCCAATTGAAGTCTCACGCCCAGCTTTTCGACGATCCCGAGTCCCAGGAGCATGCAGGTGACGAGCCCGAACTACTAGGTCCCTGGGCCGCTGGTGTCGCACTGGTTGTAGTCACTCTCTTGGTGGCCCTCTGCGCAGAGTATTTGGTTGACAGCATCCCTGCGATTGTGGAGGAAGCACATATCAGCAAGACCTTCATCGGTTTGATTTTGATCCCGATTGTGGGAAATGCCGCCGAGCATGTCACTGCCGTGATTGTGGCCTGGAAGAACAAGATGGATTTGGCAATTGGTGTTGCTATTGGCTCGAGTCTTCAGATTGCCTTGTTCGTCACCCCATTCCTGGTTGTACTTGGTTGGATCATGGACAAGCCAATGAGCCTGCATTTTGAGACCTTTGAGACCGTGTCTTTCTTCTTGGCATCTCTCGTTGTCGTTCTCCTGATTCAAGACGGTAAGTCGAATTACTTGGAAGGATTACTCTGCTTGGGCATGTACATCATCATCGCTCTAGCTTTCTATGTGTTGCCAGATGACGCAGAATCGAATCTGCACCTTGGTAAGAAGCTGTTCAGCGGAAATGCCGGAAGTTGAGCAGTGGGGATGGTGAAGAAGTGGTCGACGGATTGAAATTGTCTGCCTACGAGCGCCAGACACCAACACAGAAAGTTCTCATATGTATTTTGTTCTCAACCTCATTCCATTGGGTGGAATCTGGCCTTGGGAAGTCTTTTGGAGAGCACGCGGATCAAAATCGGCAGTGGAGACTTGTTTAATCAATTTGGTGTTCGGAGTTGGAAGATTTCCTTAAGGGATTGTTTGAAGTCATCTTGTTACCAATAGTCTTCCTTAGATACCCCAGAAAAAATCTCGGGAAAAGGGGTAGCTCGCCTGCACCGAGCACGTATTTTCCTGGTCCAAAAAAGGCCCTGCTTTGACCATCTAACCCACTCAGACGGGCATCGGGCTAATTACCAGCTATGACGTTTCAATAGTATCACGTGATTAGACTTGGCATTTGGTGCAGCTTCTCCCAACTTTCACTTCGAGCGGATCTGCGACCACAGCAAATCATGTTGTCATTTGGTACACACAACCACAATGCCACCCCGGTTACATCTCTTTACTGCCCGATCTGTGGCCTTTCGGACTAAACCTTCTATCCCGCAGAAAAGGTTCGCGCCTGGTCTTCTGCAACATCGAGCGGCTAGCGATCATGCGTCCTCGAAGAAAGCCGCTACTACACCCGTCGATCCCGACTTCAAGGGACCGAACATGGATCAATTGCCACATGTGAGCGAGGAACAAGCTGCCTTGGACAAGTCTATGGGAGAGACTCCACCGGATATTGAGCAGGGTACACCGGTGGAAGAGGTGAGTTGAGATGAAATTGCGGGCACGAGACGTTGGATACAGTGTTCTAACCTCCAGCGCTTGGTGTAGATCCTCAAACGCGACAGAGACGCACTGGAAAAGGCTCCCGAGGTGTTGAAGCAGGCTCTCAAGAACAACCAGTCTGGAAACCCTTCTGGAACACGGTCATACTCGACGACTGCCCGCAGACCTGCAGACCTCGCCAAAGTAGACTTTGTCGAGACTCAAGCCGTGGGGTTAGAATACCCTGATGCCGGACTAGGACATAAGTTCCCTCTGCCGGACATGACGCAGTGGAACAGAATGGACAATTTTAAACGCCGTTATGACCCAGTGTTGAATCAGCTCACCAAGATGTTAATGCGGCATGGGAAATTGAGCAGAGCACAATCGGTATGAGATTCTGAGGTTCGCTCTTGTTCGACTGCAGTTCAACTGACGGCGACGCACCCTCACAGACCATGGATGATATTCTAGACATCCTACGGACTGCTCCAAAGCCGCAGGGCAGCGCGTTGGCTGGTGATCGAAGCTTGGCCACCGTCCTCCCGCACGAGACCCTTCCACTTTCTCCGGTGCAGTACATAACTACGGCGATTGACTCGGTGGCACCCCTAGTCAAGATCCGACAGCAGAAGGGTGTCCTTGGAGGTGGAGCTTCTCTGCCCATCCCCGTGCCACTCAACATGAAACAGCGACGACGCACGGCGATCAAGTGGATACTCACCTCGGCGGACAACCGCAAAGAGACGAAACTGGCAGAGCGGGTGGCCAAGGAAATGATCAATGTCGTCGAGGGCCGGAGTGGTGCCTGGGACCGCAGGGGCATGGTACACAAACTGAGTATCTCTGCTAGAGCGAATGTCCGACGGTCGATGCAGAGGAGACGGTAGACTCCTACCCTACGTACATGCGGCGGGTGCCAAGCAAACGGTCTTGCCTCGGTTTGCTTGTATACACACACATACATATGTATACGTTGTAACCTAAAAGCATAAACTTGTGTTGTACGTGGCACGTTAGCAGGAGAAAATAACGTAATGTACAAAAAGCAATTGAAAGGAACATCATCCAGAACATGTCTACATGGCGAGACTGGCAGGAGGTGTTGTTACAAGTACTCGCTTCCCTTGAAGGTATTCCATAGAAGTGGGACATACAGACATACATATCTGTTTCAGCCTTGGACGCCAGCAACAGCCTTACACAGCGGGTATTGAATGGGGGCTGTAATCGTAACGAAGTGTCACGGCACCAGACTCAACCTGCAGCATGCATGAAATCAATCGACCGCCTGGTCAGTGGTGAGTCTGACCCGTTTCACCAGCCACAGATCTCAGACGACCGTACTCCCTACAGCGCGCTCCCGTAGATGCGGTCTCTACTCCATAAAGACGTTGTCTGGTTGAACTTGCTCGTCCCCTCCCGAAGCCTTGCCTTGAATCCCCTCCCTATTGGACCATCCGAGGTTTCGCCAAGAAACAATACGACATAATACTCGTAGGCTCAGCCTTGTCAATCACTTCTTTTCCCCATCCCGCAAACTCGACCGCTCTTCAAACTCACCGGCCAGGGTGTGGAGTGAACCTCCAGCACGCAAGCTGGATGCGCCGCATCCATGGCGTCTACCTGCGTAAGGATGCCTTGATCAATACCCGCGCCCTCGGCTCAGCACGATGGCCCACCTCCACGATTGCCATGTCGTTGGTGAGAAGATGTCGCCCTGACTGCGCTCAATACAGGCAAATACGAAGTAGCTCGACATTGGTAAGGCTGCTGATGCCGCCGCCACCATCATGGACTGCAAACAGGGAGATCTTGACGGCTAGGTTCGATAGCGGAAGGAACCCTCTGCACCAGTGGACGAGCCAAAGCACTTGCGGTCGCCTCCGAGGCAATAGGGTCCCTTCAAGCACCAAGGCTAAGACAACGACGACAACGGCGACGATGCGGCAATATTCTACGACGTCTTCCTCCCCAATCCCAAACGATATCTCCTCCTCCGCCTGCTCCTCCACTCAAGCAATCGCCTCTCCTCGAAGTCCCCTGACCATCGACCCAACCGCAGCGCACCACGACCTCACGAGTTTCCTTACCTACGCCCAACGCTCTGGCCTCTCCACCTCCAGCACCGTCTACAACGGCACGCTCTACGAGTACCTGGCGCAGGACACGCTGCGCCGCTACGGCTTCGAACTGCACCGGGTTGGCGGACGCGGAGACCGCGGCGTCGACCTCGTCGGCGTCTGGGCCATTCCGAAGAAGAAGAAGAGGGGGGGGGATGAGGGTGCGGATGTAGCAACTAAAAGAGGGCGAGAGTACGCTCATACTACTTGCAATGGTACTGGCAACGACGGCGGCAGCAGCAGCCACGAGATGCTCAGAGTTCTGGTCCAGTGCAAACGGCTGGTCGGGAAGGGCGCGAAGATAGGCCCGAATCTCATACGCGAGTTGGACGGTGCGGTGCGCGGCGCCAGGCTGGGGTTCCTGTTTGATTCTCTCGCCCCTCGTGGCCATACCACCGCCTGTGGCAATACTACTTCCTCTACGACGACGAACGCTACCGCCAGAGGGAGCGCGGGAAATACTGCCGTGGACACCGATGCAGACACCGATGCAGACGCTGACGCCAATGCGGACACTAGCATCTCTCAAGACAGTAGCAACTACGACGGAGGCAACCCCGCAATCGGCGTCCTGGTCGGCACGCGCCCAGCGACCAAAGGCGTGATCGAGAGTCTGCAGCGCTCCAACAGAGGCTTGGTCTGGATCATGCTCGAGGAAGTCGCTGCCAACGTCAACAGCAACTGGCCTGCCCCACGTGGAGGCGATGGCGAGGCTGAAATTGAGACTGAGGGCGCAACGACAGCGACGCAAACAATCAGTAGCAGCAGCATCAGCCAGGCAGGAAATGAGGAAGCACACCAACGGCGACGACAAGAAAAGCCCAAATCCAACCGCCATCGAGATCCCACCGCGTATGCAGATCAGCAAATCAACATAGAGACCGACCTGGAGCATTTCCAGATCGTGTCGCCGCCGTCGTCGTCGTCAGCTTCATCAGGATCTTCAACAACAACCGGCGTCCCGAACCCGATGCCCCTGCCGCTCCCGACTCCGAACCCACCCTTGAAAGGCCGGATCAAACAAATCATCTGGAACCAGGCGGCGCGCAACCTGGGGCTCGAGGACATCGATGTCGTCAAGCGCTATATCACTCTTTCGCCTTCTAGCGCCCCTTCCAACAGGGCCAGAGGCAGAGGCAGAGGCAGAGGAGCTTCGAATGGCGTATACGCGAACAAGGCTGAGACCCCACCGGAAGAGGAAGAAGAGGAAGTCGTCCTCAGTCGAGCTGGGCGCGTTATCCTCGGCTAAGTCCTGTTGGGCTGCGATACTCTTGTATCGTTCTGTACCCTAAGTTAACTGACTCGTTCATACTCGGTAGTGTTACTTCCCGGAGTATAATGTTGGGAGATCGACGATTGTCGATGCACTCTAATTGTGCTTCTAGGCTCGATAAAGAAACTACTGTACTGTATGTATACACGTAATTTTATGCAAGACAAAATATCTGACTGACAACGGACTAGACAAGATTTTTACTTCTCTTACTTTTGGTGATATATGCTATTCGCGTTTTATGTAGACTCAGTAGTTGTCATCAATTGATGGTGGGCACTGACTTGTCTCGACCACGACATGAAATTGACTTCATAGGAGCTAAATAAGTATAAACATAGCAAATGGCGGTTGGCGGCCGAAAATGCAACAAGTGATATCTTACATCCTTCCACCACTTTCGGGTTGACGTTCATATCACATCAACCCCCAGATTCGGCGATATTAAACTCTAGCTTCCATTCTCACTTGTTGCTAGATCCGGCATTTGTCTATCCCAGGTGTTGGGGCTCCCACAAGCCCGATCCCGCGCGCTGTGCAATGCCTGTTGACTGTACTGTATAACACAAGTCTAATCCATAAAAGAACAAGGCTCACGCAGATGGATCAAGCCAATTCTCTCCTAGAGGGAGGGTAAGCTTGACGTCGGTAAGAAACCAGTACTGCTCGAGGGCGAAGACGCTGCCAATTCTGGATGAACCGATTATAGTTTAGCCTTGGGTGGCTCAAGTGATGGCGTCAGCAACTCTCGGATATCATTTGCGGCTTCATTAAGGTAGAAGCTCATGCGATCACAACCGAGTTTTTTTGAGACAACGTTGAACTGTAGACTGTGACTCAGTTAGCGCGAATCCCCTGCGATGAAAAGGAACGAGAAGCCATACCTGTTTTCGTTAATCATATATGCAATACCCCATCCTTGGTCAATGACTTGGCTCCAGCCATAACCGTTGAAGTACTCGGAGCTCAATTGGCTTGATGAGATATACCAAGAGCTAGAGTAGGCAAATGCTGGGTCTTTAAAGATCTCCGGTAGTTCCTCGCCCTCTTGGACCAGCTTCTTCAAACCGAAAAGGTGCCTGTCCACACCATATCCGTCACTTGCATCGGCAGTATATTGTACATGAGCTTTGACTGCTTCGCGGAAGAGCCGCTCAGCTTCTTCGCGAGAGACAGAAGGATCTGCCATAGCATCACAGAAGGCAACTGAATCGTCGGAGACGGTTCTTGTTGTCTCGGTTCGGCCAAGCTGATATTTTCTTGTTGCAGCAGACTCATAGGTGGGACGGTTCTTGCCGTACATCTTGTGGTATGCCAATTGGATAATCATCTGGACATACGCGTCAGGGGAGCATTTGAATTTCTTGATCAGACCCTTGCCATAGCCTTGATAAGCTTGAACTCGGAGATCGTGAGAAGCAATGACTTGACGGAATTGAGCTTGGGCAGTTGCTACATCTTCAAGAACCGCTGCAGAAGTTTCAAAGTTCAAGGCAACTGGATCGGGAAGATCGGAGCGGATGGAAGGATTGTTGAAGTCTAGTTTGTTGTGGACGATCAAAGCGTTCACAGTATCGCATAGTCGGTGGGTGGGAGTGCCGTCCATCATGCTGTGTTCGCCCATGAACCCTGCAGTGCCGTTGTCGTTGATGATGAATTGGAGAGGCTTATCATACCATCTATTGGCACCATCGCCGTGCCAATAGGCATGCGCTCGTTCTTCGAGAGTGACTGGACTAGCAGAGTCCAGTGCTACGATGAAGGAGGAGGCTTCGATTTCTTTGAGTGTTGCAGCGTTGAGTGGGGAGGCGGCGAGCAGATTTTCACGGGCTTTCGCGCCTTGGTCGCGAGGGAAGGAAGTAAGGGCGCCGATGGGGGTGGTAGTCGCCGCACTTTTATAGATTTTGTTGAATTGTTGTTCGAGCTCGGAGGTGTTCAGCCGCTGTCCTGCGACATGTGTTTGGACTTTGAAGAACTGATTGTTTCGCATGACAATGATATGCTCATTGCCTTCAGCGGGATATTGGATGGGGTAGTCTGAGGGGAGGGCAGCTACACGAGAGGTATTGAACATGTACTCGTAGCTGCTCATGGCCATAGGCTTCTTTCGCATGTACTCAGGCTCCAGAGAGCCGGTATCGACCTGGCGCTTGAACTCGAGGGCGGCTGTAGTTATTGCCGCTGCGCGTTTTGCGGGATTCCGTCTGTGTCGATCATCGCGGAAGGAATAGAAGTAAGAGACATAAGGCACAACGGGGTCGCGGTATGCCAGATAAGCAGCCTCGTTCCACCAGTCTGCTATCCAATTCTTGACCTTGGGATCTTGAGCCTTGTTTATTAAGCGCTCCTGAAGTTTTGAGCCAAGACTTCCTGGCTTGTTGAACTCGGCAACAGCTTTTTGGGATCTGGCAAACTCCTCTTTGGTCAGGAGAGGATGGATGCTCTTCAGGTAGCGGGCGGAGGTCTCCTCGAGCGCAGGCACAGGTAGTCGAGGGAGAGAGTCCTCGAATCGGAGCATGGGGCCTTTGGAGGGATCCTCACGGTATTCTGGAATGCTGTTAGAGCGAGTCCCGGCTTCTAGGCTCTGGTGGAGGCTACGTCCATACCTTCAGTGACCCAAAACTGGGTCTTGGTTGACTGCTTCCTCTTGTTGGCGGGGGCCATGGCGAAAGCCTGTAGCAGCCGTTAGCATTCTCCTCGCACCTGACGTCAATTTCGGGCCAAGGGAAAGAAATGCTTACCTTGACAGCTAATGACGACGACGACGTCGAGAAAGACTTGGAATAGCGAGGAATTGGGCGGAATGATAGAGAGGCCCGACCGAGTGTGGACAACATAACCCAGGCCAGAGAGTAGAGACGGTGCCAGAAAGGAAAGAAAAGGGAATCCAAGGTCGAGAGAACGTATGCAGACAGCGACGTAGACGTAGACGTAGACGTAGGTTCACGCGACTTTTTTAGGTCGGAGAGGACTCGGGAAGGAACGAATGCAGCAACTGGCAGAGGGTGGAATTGCCGCGGCGAAGAAGGAGCAGTCGGAGTATAGGAACTGGTGGGTAGGGAAGGAGCGTCTTAGCCATGTGAGAGTGCCGAGGTTAATAGTTCTTGGTCGCCGCCACCAATCCAATCATCGCTTGGCCTGGCACCCACTGGAGAAGCCGCCCTTTGCCCTTGCCAACGTCCCAGGGGAGCTGCCCCAGAGCCACCGGTACGGACAGCCCCTAAGGCAGTCAGTCACTGCCCCCGTACGGAGTCGTTGACCATCCGTACGTACCTAATTGTCATTGCACCAGAGGCCCTCAGTCCCAGGCTCAGACCGTACATACATACAGACCTACCCGCCTAAAAAAATTTCTGACTTGCGAAAACATGCTCGTACGGCAATTCATCGGCTTCCCTCCTCCGGTGGAATAACTCGGAAGAAGCAACTCACACCAACCAACAAAACATCACCTCTAGCCGTCGGTCCCCTAAGGGCCGTAAGGATGACCATGCGTGAGCTCTGCTTCTCTGCTTCCACATGCCATATCAAGAAATCCTCCCTTTGACCCGCTCCATTGACCATCCTCCAAATTTATATTCCCCCATCCTCATCCCTCTCCCTGTATATCATATCCTGTCCTACCCTACCCTATCAGTGGCCGGACGCATATGTCTGCAACACCTCCCCCAGACCCATCACTTCTTCCCCGTATTCGCTATTCCCTTCTCTCCACGGCTCAAACTGGCTCAGCCCACATAAATGTCGCATCGTGGGACGACCGTGAGGGCAATTCCAAGGCTTGTCAATGGTCCCCATATGTGTCACCACTTTCTCCATTTGCTTCCACGATAATGTTTTGCCAATCATGATACTCGATCGACATGCTCTCATCGCAAACATCTTCCGCACTTTGCTTGGGCGAACTACCTCCGAGCCGCCCAATCCGGGCGCTTCTGCGAGCAATTGGATCAATTCCTCCAGGTCCTTGGTGTTAAAGACCACCTCCTTACTCAAAGGTAGGCTGATAAGCTTGCAGCGTTGACCGACCACACTCTCACCACTTGTGTCGATTTCAACCAGGAACCCGTTCCTCTCCAACACCTCGTGGTTCTCGAGAACAATCTCTTCTTCAACTGCCGTCAGGTCCAGGATCACTGATCGTACTAGTCTCTGGTTGCCAACTACCGTCTCTGCTTGGAGCCTTTCAAAATTGTACTTTTCGTCCGAAGCGTGCTGGTCAATGATAAATAGCTCATCTTCATTCGACGGCTTCGACAGGTCGCAAGTAGGCTCATGTGGCCGCACAGCCAAAATAAAGCCAAGGTTGAATTGACCTACAATCTTCATCTTAGCGAAGTCTGCTTTTGCAACTGTCAATGATAGTCGTTCTTCCGCATTTCGTTCTGTCTGTTCATCGGATGCTGATTGAGGCTGGTCACCAATTTCAGCCTTGGACTCACATAGCCTCGACATCTGTCGACTGATGGATGGTATTGAAACGTCAACAGTTGTTGCAAGGTTGGTGGTTGAGTTCCTTGCCTGAACACTCGTTAAAGCCTTCCTTGCTCGCCTCACGGTTTCCTTGGTTGGAATGTTGGAGCTTTCTTCGGCAGCTCGAACCAGTTCTGCCACTCGAGCCTCCTCCGCTCTCTTCTTCTCATCTTCGTCGATATAGTCTTCATCTGAGTGATCACCGATTTCGTTCGCAGAAGGATCAGATCCAGTCCCATCGGGCTCATCCGGTTCCGACGCGCTTGAGGCGTGTTCGGGTTGGTCGTCGATTTCAGACTCATCCTCGGCATCCGGGTGATCCTCTCTGTCAGACTCGTCAGAGTCTTCATTTTCAGTGATTTCAGCTCTAGAAGCTCCAAAACGTTGTAATTTCTGTGAAAATATTGTTGAGGCCGTATCATTTCGACGACGAGGTGCCACTGATTCGCCACCGGAGGGATGTAATGTTTGCATCCCCAACACCGTCGTCACCGTCTTGTCGCCAATGGTGATGGTCGCCAACTCTGCTGGCGTTCTTCTGGGCCTCATTCTATCGAATGCGTTTGGGACAGGGCCGGATTCGTTCTGTGGTGGATGAACTGCTGGCTTGCTTGAAATTTGTTGTTCGTACCTAGCTGCCACCGAGGCTTTGTCAATGGGGCTTTTCAACTGCTGTTCGGCCATTCGTACATTGAAGTCTCTGACATGTATCTTGCTGGGACCAACCTGTGATGGCTCGTCTTCCTCTTCTTCTCCTCCTTCTTCCTCGGTCTGTTCACCAACGATGTCCACTGTATCTTCTTCTGTCTCTCTCTCAGCGTCTTCAGCCAGCTTCTCCGTGGCATTTGTAGCCTTTCGCTCTCGATTCGTTTGCACCTTGGCGTCCCACTTTTCATCTCCGCCAGGCTCTGGTTTTTCTTTCGTGCTAGTAAAGGTCCGGAAATGTTCTCGCGGCAAGGGTCTAGGAGAGTCTTCCTCATAGTCTACATCGTCGCTATTTCCTTGGTCTGCAGATTTTTCAAGTGCGGATGCTCCCCCAAAATCATTCTCAGGTGACAGCCTGGAACTCTGTCGTTGTAAAGCCAAGCTCTTGAACACTGGAAGCTTGGGGACTCGGAGCTGTGATTGAGGTACGATTTGCTCCTGCTGATCAAACATCTCGGTCAACGCGCCCTTGAGACTTTCAATAAGTGACGCTGAGTCGTGGAGTAGTATAGTTCGCTTGTCTGGAGACACATTCACATCGTAGGTATTTGTATCCATTCGAAAGTCCGCAAATATGAATGGCGACTGCGATACGTTGAATGATCTGTATACTTCATTGATGGCTTTCGCAATTTGAGGCAGCCCGCAAGGTCTACCATTGACGAAAAACATTTGGCGGTCCGGTGTTTGTCTCCCTTCACCGAAGACAGGCCTCGATATGTGGCCTTGCACTTGGATGTTGGTGTGTTTCTCTTTCCGGGCCATTTGTGTCAATGTCGACTGGTATTCAAGTGTCAAGTCTAGGGACACCAAAGCACTCAGAGTCTTCGCTCCATAGACGTTTGCAATGTTATCTCGTGTGCTTGCATTGCCTTTGGTCGAGAACACTGTCATACTTTTACCTTTCGTCACAGCATGTTTGACTGTAAATTTGACGTTGACGGATATACAGGCATATGCCTGAAGCAGACCAAGGACCTTTCCATATTCGCGTTTGATGTTTTTGGTGAGTTCTTTCCGGCGTACGGGCAAGCTCTCGAACAAGCCCTCCACAGAAGCAGTGGTGCCTTTTTGCGAGGCGACTATTGTTGTAGATTTTAGTTTACCCATGATATCGAACTCCAGGCGCTTCCCCTTTGGAACTTCATCGGACTGTGCTGTTGTGACTGAGAACCTGGATAGTGCACAGAGAGATGAAAGTGCTTCACCCCGGAACCCAAAAGTCTGTAGGTTGGACAGTTCATCGTAGCTTGAGAGTTTGGAGGTGTAATGCTTCAACGCGATGTGTTCATAATTGGCCGGAGCGATGCCAGATCCGTTGTCTTGGACCTCGATGGCATCCAAGCCATAGTTTTTGAAACGAACCTCCACCGAGGTGGCCCCGGCATCAAGACTGTTCTCAATCAATTCCTTGGCGACAGAGGAGATGTCGACGATAACTTGGCCTGACTGAATTTGATGTACTGATTTGGCTTCGATGGCCTTTATGGTGGCCATGTCGACCCATCATTCTCATAGAGGAGACTTCTTGATGTCCATATTTTAGCAAGAGAAATAGTATAGATCTTTGCGGCGAGAAACAGCTAGGCGAGATGTTGGGATACCAATGGTAGAATGCGAGAAGGAGTCACTCTGGGTCTTGCGAATCTGCACTGTGGAATGAAGGGCCTCCGCGGATAAATAACGCAGTCTGACATCCCATCTACGGAGGGGGAACTGTGGGCACCGCAAAGAAAAATTCAGTCTGACACCCAGTATTAGATGCCAGCCTGGGCTTGGCACCAGGCTGAAACGGAACCCCTGCCGGCGCCAACATGACGCAATTGGCTGAATTGCCACCTGATGAAAATGGGATTCATTTAACAATCAACGCTCGCAAGGATCACCGAACGAATGACTCAAAGCGTGGTCTTCTGGATATCAAAAATGGTGCTTTCTCTTCTCAGAGTTTCCTTCATCTGTTTGGCTCTTCAAAACTAAAGAGAAATTTCCGATATATGTCCAGAGCTCCTGTTATCCTCCTTGATTGGAGGACACCCACGCCATGATAACTTTTCGAGACCTCCCGGTCGAGGTCATTGAGCAGATTGTCGGGTATCTACCCACTGCGTCGTCGATCGTCAATCTTGGGTTGACGTGTCACGCAACGCATACCATTATTTCGCAGGATGAATACTCGATATTCCGCTCCTTCGTACAACGGGCTTTTCCGACCATTGCAACGCCTCCCATCTGGCGGGATGCCGCACGGTGTCTGACATCCCGCTCTCGTGCTTGGGACCGCAAGGCGTTCGTCGCAAGAGAGTGCCATCCACCAGCCTCCCCTGCTGACGGATTGTATCAGCAACCCCATACGCCCACTGTAGGGTATCATCCCAACATCGACTGTTATGAAACTTGGCATGGCTCATCCTGGTCTGCCCGGAAGGAGGTCCTTGCCTGGGGCGCTATCGGCAGGCTTAGGTTGCGTACAACAAAGGACGGCGTCGTCAGTTGGACTTCCTCCAGAGGGGATCAGGACCACAAGCAGGCCATGGATATCTTGGACGTCCGTCTTTTGCTACCGGAGCAGCATGATAATCTCGATGGAGAATCCATTGTACTCAGGAGGGCCAACGGTGAAGTCGCCAAGGTTGAGTCTTCATCTAAACCAGATGAAATCACGCCAATCTCGCGCTACCTCGTTGACTCAGCCACTCCCAATTGCATGGATGTCAGTAAGAACGCACACCCCCTCTTAGCCATCTGCGACCCTGAATCGATCCAATTGTTCCCGGTGCGAAGCTCTGACGAATTTGTGAAACCAAGCGACACCATACTAGCTCAAGGTACCGCCAAAACGCCCCAGCGGAAACGGGTCGCGAAGTTTCTCTCCGACAGTACCTTGGCAGTCGCGTCTCAATATCTCCAAGGGCGTGACCAGGCACCCATCAGCATTTACGACATCAGTCCCACAGGGCTATCGAGTTCACCGCTGATGGAGACCGTAGGAGCTGATCAGGAATTATCAGGAATGCTCGGTCGACAGAACGCGAACGTGATTGTTCCTTTACTGGACAACGCCAGCTCCACAAGTAGTCGGCCGACGCAGCTGTTCCTATCCGGATGGACAGATGGAGTTACCCGACTGCACGATCTGCGCCTTCCTGGAAACGTCGTCGCATCATACATGGACGTTGTTGATGACGGACAGATCCTATCGCTGTTGCCCATCGGTCTCGAAAGATTCGTGGCGGGAGGCTCCCAGAATGGATGTTTGAAAACGTTCGACCTCCGCATGCCTGGAGCCAGAGCATACTCATACCTTTCCACCCGTCCACCCCAAGTCACACAAGGCATAGGCACCGAAAACGCAGCCAATCACCAAGAACACTTCCGCTACCCAACAACAGACATTCAACGCGACATCAACATCTTCCTCACGCCGCTGATAAACTACCGCGAGAGACGATGGGAGCCGCTCCAGCGGTCCCTGAGGTCCAGCCGAGCCGAGCGCTACCGGGGATCCGTATACTCACTGTCCAGCCCGTCTCCGTCCTCCGCGACCATCTACGCCGGAATTGCGAACCACGTGATCCAACTCGACTTCACGTCTACGGACGACATTAGAAGCGGGGCTGTAAGTATTCCCACGGCATCGTCACATCGGGAAGGGCGCGACAGCCACGTGATGGATTTGTCGTGCTACGAGCGGCCGCGGAGGGGGCGTGAGAGCACGGATCCGATTCTCTTGAGGAAGCAGATGCCTTTGATGACGATAGAGAATGGGAGTGAGAGAGGGAGTGGCGGTGAGAGTCAAATACAACGGCAAGAGCAGCAACAGCACGACGAAAGCGGTGCGTGGAAGACTGAGAATGGGTGGGATGAGCGCTGGCGCTTGGAGGTCTATAATAGACGGGGGGGAAGCCACGGCAGGAACTCGAACTGGGCCACGTGAATAGAGAGAGAAAGAGCAACACGGATTTCAGTAGCTGCGTAAAGAGAAGAGAACATCCATCTACGATGAAATAATAGAACGAAAATGAGCGCTCCGCTCACGGCCGAGGAAGTACCTAATGGAAGAAGCGGGGAGCAGGTCAAGACAGCAGAAACTGGATCTCAAATTGGAGGTCCATGGAAAAAACAGAGAAAAGAAGCAAAAAGCGAAAACGATCAAATGTCCCGCGCAGCAAAGGCAAGAGGACTCGAAAAATAGAGTAGGCAGTCAATCCGGATTCGGACGGCAAAGGTTTGTTGTAGAAGAAATATAGTCGTCTGGATGAGGATAGAAATTTCGAGCCTTTTGGTTAGAAAGTTATGTCTTCTAGAAAGAATTTGCCCCTGTGTTCCCAATCATTTTGAGATGCTGCCCTGGGAAAGCGATATTCTCAGGATACGCGAGAGAGAGCTGTAGATATGATAGAAGCATCAGGAATCACTGCTTTCACTTGAAGGAGTATCGCATAACTTGTTCCAGTTACCGGTCATTCATGCCATGTCTATCGTAGATGATGCTGTCAAGAAAATGCTGTCGCGATGTTACCGTTGTGGAACACGTAACATTTCCGTCATTGGATATGTGCTCTAGGGATTATTTTGGCTATCCTTGTTGCGATGTATATCTCAGTTCCAGAAAATTATCAGTATCGGGAAAGACATAGGATTAGGTTGGTAGACTGGTGGGCTCACACCACATGAGGTCCGTAGTTATCATGGTTAGCTGACGGACACTCAGAAACAGGTTGGGCTGTTCCCCGACAGCCCTTGATGTCAACTTGATGAGGAGCTACTGCTTGACTGGGCGCCGAGGTTGAAGTTGTTCCACTTCCCAATTAGCAAGTCGTATCCCTCATCAGATGTGCCAGCACCATCCAGTTGCGACAAGTTCCCGTCTTTGTATTCGCCATCGATGACGCTTTCGTTGCTGGTGATGGCTAAGCTGTCTCTTTTCATCGGTGTAGGGCTCCACAGACTCGCTTCCCAATGTTGGGAGGCCTCATTGAAGAGTCGGTCGATATCCGAAGAAGCCATAAGCCGTTTCTGACGTAGTCGTAGCCTTAACATGCGGAGCACACTCTCTGCCGAGACAGATCTTCGTGCGAGGCTGTGGAGTCCTATGGCGAGCTTGACAAATGCTGACCTATGCTCTGCAGCCTCGAGGTCGCTGGTGATGACGTGTATGGCAGCATTGATCGGTTGTAAGAAACTGGTAGGGAGATGACCCACGCCCCAGTGGATGCACTGGCGGTGTACGAGCTCTGCTATGGCAAGTGCAGCGGCCATGTGTTGGGCCTGTATGACCGTCACTAGCAAGGCGACTGTAGCGTCGTCCCCATCGTCCAGCTTAGACGAGAAGCTCAGCTCTGAGAGGACCATTACGGACCAATGATACTGAGCGCTGTTTGCTTCAGTTGTCGATTCAAAATCAGTGTTGGGGTAATGATGCAACTCACTGTACGCTTAATGTATGCGGCGATTTGACAGCATCGATCCGAAGGCAACCAATCAGACCATCATACCACAACGTTAACTCGCGATGAAGATCCTCCAATGTGTCCTGGATGAAGAACGCATTGTCGTCCTTAGTGAAGAGATACTCGCTGATACTATAACAGATCTCGAACAATCTTCCCAGACAATGGAGGTGACAATCGGCATGAGCAACAACAGACGGATTGTCCAACGGATATGGTATCCACAATTCGCCAGGCTCCCCATGACATAAACCAGGCCTTGCTCGATCAGGCGGCCCCATTAATGGTGCTTTTCGCATTGCAAAAGTAACCGCTGTTGTTGAAACAAAGGATGCCCACGTAGTATAGCCAAGGGTCTTCTCTGCTCGAGTAGCTTGTTCAGCTGAGAATCGACGCTTCCATCGATCTGTTTTGCCGGGCTTATCCAGCTGCCTGACACGATAGACTACTTCGTGCATAACGGCAACAGACATGGAGTCGAAGCCGCTGCTCCCAAGACTACGACGTCTGTCAGTCGGAGACTCAAGCTCCTCAACACCAGGGACCAACTTACTACATCCATTCCAAACTCAGAGATTGAATGGCCGGCACCGACCTCTTGCTTTCTGGAATTTCCATATGCCGTCTTCCTTCCTCGAAGAACAATTCTCGAAGTGGCTTTTCGCTAGACGAGATGGAGTGGACACCATCAGGTATATCATAATCGAACTACTAAGGCGAAGCCAGTGTGAGCGAACATGGCACAGTCTGACAAGGGAGTAAGCTTCCACAAATTTAAATCAGTGGAAAGCAGGACCTTCCCAAGCCAGACTGTGCGACTTCGTCCTCATGGAGGCTTGATGATTAATGTATGTACACAAAGAAATGTTTGTTTGGGAACACTTACACAAGCATCTGCAAGGATCATGTTGACCAAGGCTGGTGTGCAAACACCACTGTTGACATCCATGGATTGCATGGCACTGACAAATCCGTCCTTTTCAATAAAGGGGTAGCACCAATGGCGCCATGTGAACCATAAAGATATCAGGTGGGACACTAGTTCGTCGTCGTCCGTGACGGTTGTCCAGGGCTTTGCGGGTACTAAGACGAGCGGTTGGAGGAACTGCAAAGACCTTGGGAGGCGAGGCTGCTGAGACAAAGGGGATTGTTGACGGGTTGACGGTTTGCTGCGTCCCTCTTCATGTTCGAGGGGAGCAGCAGGGGGTGTGAAGTTGACTGCAACATAATCAATGACCTCATCCTGTGAGGCTTGGCTGCGTATGAAGGCGACGAGCTTGTCAACTTGACCTTCCTCCCCGCTCCGTATGGCAGCCAGGAGATCAGGTAAAGACCTGCTGTCCGATTCCAGCTCCTCAACTTTGCGTTTCCAGGCCAATCTGCGTCGGCCATCCTCAGCGTGGTCGCGGATGCATTCTGTTTGCTTTGCCACACAAGCTGAGCATGGAGTGTTTTCGTCGCACTGTTATATCAAATCAGGTCAGTGTCGTGTTGTTCGGGCTGGCCAAACGCAGCAAATGATGATGCAAGTCCGAACGATAGGAGATGACCCGCGATTCTGGGAACAACAAATCGTTGTCCCCGGGACTCGAGACTCGATGACTTGTACGCAGCGGGCATACTTGCCCTGATTGGAACCCATCTCCCTGCGCAGAATTGATCAGAAGCACGCACCTTGGACCTACGTCTCCTACACGCCCCACATGCTGTTGTGATATTGCGGCGGGCTTGTGTGGAGGCATGAGGCATGGAAAAGCTTTGGGTCGTGGATGGTGGTGATACTGGTGGCACAGCAGGTGCCAACGGCCTCCGGTTCCTTCCAGCCATTATGTGGTAAGGATGTGGTTTGTCATGCGACAGGCTTGATCGTTCACCGAAGCCTCATCCTCCAAGGGCAAGGCACTGAAAAGAATTGGGGAATCTGGATCATCGACCACGGAAAGTTGCGTGGCCCCTAGTTTTGTACATTGTAAATATGTCCAGGACTTCCTTTTAACCAGCAGGGTACGTATTATGCCACAATGACATGCCTGAGGCTAAAAAGTTCTTGATGAGACAATGTTTGTGTTCGAGTGCACGTGATAAGATCTGAAGACACGCGACGGAAATAAGTTACGGACCCTTGATAGCCCAATAAAAACAAGCGGATGCTCTCGCCGAGTTTTTCGGTCAGGGAGCCACAGGGCCATCATTATTGGGGCAAAGGCACCAGGAGAGTATGGTACACTTGAGAGTAGTCAACTGTAGGTGGTGCTCAAACCCACTACCGTAGGGCCCAGATCATGACCAAAGTATTTACTTGACAGGACCCCTCCACGCTTTTCAGAGGTGCAAATGACGACTGAACGGAGATTTCCTCCGTGACCAGTACCCAACTCGTGAATTGAGGGTGTGAACCCAGAGGTTCCAGTGGATGGGAGCGATGCGGCGCGCGTCTTTTTGAGCGATCCCAGAAACAGCAACGGAATTTATTTCCTACCGGGCGCGTCCAATCATCACCGCAGGAAATTCAATACCGCTTGGACTTTCGCTCTCTGATGGTTGAGGGTTTGCTGTAAATTGTTACCAAAGTCTGATGCTGTGCCAGGCAGGCTTCAATAGCGCAAAGCCACAATGATGCCTGGAGGCATTCGGGAGTTTCCGCTCTCGTGGTATGTCGCTTTCCAGTTCTAGAACAGCGATGTTGTTGGACCAAGTCCTTCAATTGAAGTCCTGCCGCGTTCTTGGCAGGCCGCTTCAGAATCGAGGTTGTTCATCTTGGACAATCGAAGGGCTCTTCGATGTTCAGCCAGGCGCGTTCCACGGCAGGATTTGTCAGGGCCGGAAGTGGCGATCTGTATGGTTGTTCATGGGTAAGCACGATGGTGAAGGTGGCCTCGTCGTTGATACATCAGTGAGGTGGGAGGCTGAATGATGCCCAGGTTTTGAGTGACCTCAAAGGTTTGGAATCCGGGCTCATCACGTGCAGGGCTATTTTGACACTGCCTGGCATGCTCTCAAGGTGGTACAACAACAACAACAACTCTGGGGCTTCAAGCAGGTTCAATTAATTATCGATGGATGAATGTGAGACGTCAGGTCTAAAGCCAACGAATTCGATCTAACATTTGTATCCATCCATCCACCAACCTTTTCTCTACGTGAGCGGTCCACATCACAATATGCATGAGGTGTATTGCCTTGCACTGTGAAAAGGTGGACGTAGCTCAAGAACATTGTCTACTCTGGACAAAAATCCGGTTCCCTGATCATTTTCCAAGTCCCAACGGCTTGTGCGACTCATCCTGCATCTCGGATGCAATAGAATGAACCATCCTCCATTGTGTTGGGATATAAACACCGACACTATCGCCGATGCAGGCCCGCGGGAATTAGCGGGAAGATCCCCTCTGTACCGGTCCTATTAAGTTCCACTGACTTTATGGGCCATCTAGGACAGCCTTGCGAGAGAAGGATCGGCCAGCAAGGAGACTTCACTTCCTTGCAAATCGAGACTTGTCTTACAGAACAAGGCATAGTTCACGGTACGCTAGCTATCTCAAAGCGAAGAGATGCTCGACTGGCTCAGAAACCAATATCCAGATATGAATGGGGCACAACGTGTGTGCGCCACAAACGCCGTATCGCAGAAACGCATTTGTGGAAACATACATCCATGTATGCTTCCTTCATACAGCGTGACTGAACAGGTAGCTCACACTTTCACCATTATGAGTTCTTCTGATCGCTTCCGCCAACACTGGAGCAATGTCGATGAATTCCAGCCTGCATCCAGCCTGCCCGTCTTCAACCCGTAACGCCTCGATTTTCTCCTCTGGAACCGGCACTGTGTTGGTGATCACGAGACGGGATAGCTTGGAACCTTTTAAGATTTCAACAGCTTTGCCTGACAGGATGCCATGGGTCACAAGCGCTACCACATCCTTGGCCCCATGCTTAACCAGGGTGTCGGCTGCTTTGGCCAGGGTACCGCATGTGTCTGCCATGTCGTCGACAAGGATTGCAACTTTCCCGTGGACCGTACCGACAAGAGTCATCCGGCTGACTTCGTTGGGCCGGGAGCGCTCTTTGTGGATGAGTGCAAAAGGGAGATCAAGGCGATCCGCCATAGAGGTAGCTCTTTTTGCACCACCCGCATCTGGGCTCACGATGACGCAGTCCTGCTTCGTACCGTTGATCTCTGCATTTGTCTCCGTGGCATGCATTAAGTTTTCTCGAATCCACTTGACCGAGTTGGGTTCCGCGTAGAGGTTGTCCACAGGAACGTTGAAGAAGCCCTGGATTTGTGAAGCGTGGAGATCCATCGTGATGACGTGGTTACATCCAGCAGTCTGCAGCATATTCGCCATCAGCTTCGCAGTGATGGGTGCTCTAGATTTATCTTTCTTATCTTGCCGAGCGTAGGGGAAATTGGGGAGGATAGCGGTGACTCGTCGGGCAGAGGCGGTCTTGCACGCATTGCAGATGATGAGCAGCTCCATGAGCCCGTCGTTAATGTCGTTGGGTCGCGTGGACTGCAGGATGAATACTATGGGTCAAATGGTCAGGCAAGCTCAAGTGTACGTATTATGAGGGCTTGATGATAGGCGCCGGGGAATGCAGGATCGCATATTTACCGTCTTCGTCTCTGACAGATTCTCCGATCGTAACACTGGTCTCCTGATTCGAATACTGTAAGACCATGATCTTGGTGAGCTCGATGCCGAGCCTAGACCAGCGGAACAACTCATGTCAGCACATGGGAATCTACAACGCAAGCACGCCGAGGAAAGGAAAGCAACGGGGCATATTGTGCCCTGCCGCAGGAACTGACCTGGCTGCCACGGCCCTAGCAAGGTCGGGGTGACTGTTGCCAGTCAAGAGCTTAATGGAGTTTGTCGCCATGCCAGCGTCGTTAAGCGAAGAAGTTGTTATCGAAGAGTCGACATGGCGATGAGAAGAGGAAGAAAAGTCATTCCCGCTCGGCTCAGTCATTAGGTACGGGAGCCAAAAACCCCAGCGAAAAAAAACCCAAAAATAAGGCTGGCTTGCCCCGCGCTCCGAAAGGGTAATTTCTGAGGCAGATTCCTTTCCAAAGTTTCGGGCGGCACTGTTCAGGCAAGTCAGTGAGCACTGCCAATCACTACTCGCTACCTAGGCACCAGGATAAATCACCTCCCGAACGGATGGGCTTGGCTCGGAGGATGGTAAGATACCTCAAGTACGAAAATAGGAATGAAGATCAAGGCCAGCAGTCATCAGTGTCAGCGTCAGCGTTAAAGCAATATTGGTTGAATGTGCATTTGCAGCGCATGGGTTTGATTGTTGTTGGGTGGTCTGACACTTTTGTCTGGGCATCTATCTCTGTGTGGTCAAACGGGTGCACAAAAGGGCAAGATGCTGGGACACATGGCCAGCATTTAAATGCATGATCACACGATCGTCCCGTGCATTCCTCTCCACCCATTCTCCCACGCCTATGGAATCAAGTGGTCCGGGTTGTGGTAGTATTAGATGACACTCTCATCTCCCACCACTCCCACTCCCTAGAAATTTCTTTTGCCCCAGCATCTCCAGCGCCTGTTGTCTGATCCTGGCCCTAGAACTCTAATAGCAAGCATTTACTTTCTGAGAGATGAAGCACGTCTCTTTCTGAGCTCGGTTCTCTTCTCACGCTCCTCGTGCACACGCTTAGCCAACAGCTGAGCGTACTCGTTCGCAGCATCCTTGGCGGCTTCCGCACGTCTTCTCTTGATGGCAATTCGGTGTCTCTTGTGTTGCATGCGTTGAGGGGTGACGAGTCTCTGGATCTTAGGGGCCTTGGTGTAGGGTTTTGCACCTTCCTTCTTGGGGATGACCTCACGTCGAATAACGAATTTGCTGTGAAAATAAGACTGTCAGAAAATAACGGCGTATGGTTCTGTAGATTGATCCTTACCGGACATCATCTTGCTTGGTCAGGCCGAAGAATCGACGGATCTTTGTAGCACGCTTGGGTCCAAGTCTCTTGGGGTTGACCACATCGGTCAGACCGGGAATGTCACTCTCGCCTTGCTTGACGATGGAGAGGGCAAGGACGGAAAGGTCGTTGGCGACGATGGAGCCACGAACAGACTTTCGCTTGCGCTCACCGGTTCGGCGAGGTCGGTAGCAGGAGTGGCCGTCGGAGAGGAGGAGTTTGACACGGGTGGGGAGTAACTAAATGAATCAAGTCTCAGCGGGCGACTCGCTGGCGCTTTCAAGGGCAGGGAGTTGAACATACGACACCCTGCTTCATGGGAAAGCCTTGCTTGTCATTGCCACCAGTGATGCGTACGATCTGGAAGACAAGTCAGCACAAGAACGCACACAGTAATAAGCCCGTCTCTCATACATAGCCCTTCCACTCATCGCCTAGACTATCGGCTGGCACTTCATTGCCCATACGCTTCTCCTGGAAGATACGCAGCTTGCGCTCATCCTCGACCTCGATCAGTTTCTGCGACCCATTGGCCGGGTAGGAAATGTTCAACTTCATCTTGTGGGTGAGCTGAGCTAGGCTGTCAAGACTGGCGAGAAGTCCTGACAGATATCAGCGATTGAATTGTAGTGGGAATGATGAGTTGTTGGCGTTGTTCAAAACTCAACGGGTTGTCAATAGGGATTTTCGACTTTCGTGCGGTGGAGCCAAGACTTCTTGAACGCTAACAGGTCCTGAGGCCACATTATTGGTCGTTATTCTCCGACTCGTCTTGAACCACCCAAAATCGCTCTCCACACAAATCAGTAAACCAGTTCACTTTTCGCCTGCAGAGAGCACTATCTCAAGGCTGAGTCATAAACGCAAGGCAGTTCGACCTGGCTTCAGGTCGGGGACCATCGGCCGCTGGAGTTGTCGTAAATAAAACAATCACTTTGTTCAATGTTCACTATGGCTTGAGTCTATTTCGAGCGTCCGTTAGCCTGCCGGTTCTCTTGGGCAATATATTTCCTCTCCGCCTCCTCAATCGTTCTAATATTAGCGCCCAATTTGTTCATAGTTTCGATCCATTCATCCTCCTCGACACTATCGAACACAATTCCACCACCAGCTTGTAGGTATGCAACTCCATCCTTAACCACCATGGTACGTAGTGCAATACAAGTATCCATTGCGCCCTCATCTTCGACTTTTGATCCGTCCTGTGAAACTCGCGAAAATCCAAAATATCCAACTGCGCCGGCATAGACACCTCTCTTTTCGCGTTCTAATTCCGCAATGAGCTCCATGGCCCTTACTTTTGGTGCGCCGGAAACTGTCCCGGCGGGGAAAATGCTTCGGAATGCTGTAAATCGATTTTCACCGGGTCTCAGCACTCCAGAGACCTGACTGACGAGATGCTGGACATGGCTGAATCTCTCCACCACCATGAGCCGGTCTACTCTGGTAGACAGAGGATCGCACACACGGTTCACGTCGTTCCTTGCCAAGTCCACCAACATGACATGCTCAGCCCGATCCTTTAGACTATTTCGCAGCTCATCGGCCAGAGCATCGTCCTCCTCGGGGTCTCGACCTCTTTTCACCGTGCCAGCAATTGGATGAGTGATAATACGGCCTGCTTCCTCTTTGACCAATAATTCCGGCGATGCTCCGACGATGCTGAAATCCTCGCAGTCAATGTAGAATAGATAAGGGGAAGGGTTCACTGTGCGTAAATGGCGATAAATGTTGAATGGGTGCAGTGTAGTGGGTCGGGATATTCGGTGGGACGGGACTGCCTGGATAATATCACCGACGGACACATGTTTCTTAAGTTGTGTAACATGTGCTTCGTATCCTGTCTGACCAATATTCGATTTCGAGGGTTGATTTTGCGCGATAGGTGGTTGATAGGGAAGTGGTATGTGCTCGGCCTGAAGTATTGAGATGGTCCTCTGAATTGTCTGAGACGCTTTGGCGTAAGCATCTGCAAGATCAGACTTCGATTCGGTGGTAGGTACTTTCAGATATGTGATAACTTTGCAAACGTTGAAAAAGTGGTCAAAGGCGACAATAGTGTCATAAAGCATGAAGAAACTCTCGGGCAAATTGAGCACGTCCTTCATGGGTCGGGCTGTCTTGGGTTCGAAGTATCGCACACAATCATAGCCGACATACCCTATCACACCACCTGTCAAGGGTGGAAGTCGAAGCGAAGGAACGGTTGCGACCCGGTATTGGGACAGCTCTTCCTCGAGCCTAGGAAGAGGATCTTCTTCCGGGCCATGACCAGGGCCAGATTTGATGACCTTGAGTGGATTTGCCCCCACAAAGCTATACCGGCCAATTGTTCCAGTGGTAGCAGCGCTCTCGTAGAGAAAGGAGAGTTTTGAGTTCTCAGAGACCTTGAGATAGGCCTGTGTAGGAGTAAAAAGATCGGCAGCAATTTGAGCGCTCAAAGGAACGAGATTGGGAGGATACTGAGAAGATTTTGATTTGGCAAGTATAGAATTTACCTCCTCAAGAGAAGGTTGGATTTGCGCCTGTATGTCTGTGAGCTACGTTCGTGAAAGTATCAAGTGATCCAAGCAGAATATTACCATATTGAAACAAAAGAGTTGAGATATTGCTAAGGGTCAAGGATTGGGTGCTACGTATCAAATCCTAGTTCCACCTTGATTTCTAGCATAGATGTGTATAGGTTGAGTTCAGGGTAGGATACAACATGATTAATGGAAGCCGGTAGGTCAGTCTATGGCTAGTAGCTAATATCGAGACAATTGTGAGCACTGAGTCACCGCCATCGGACGCGGCGGTCGAATAAATTGTCGGGGGATGTAGTTGGAGATGCCCCGAGTCCCACTTGCTCACCCCTCCTCGTAATAATACCCAAGGCAAGCCATCCAGATTGATAATGGTGGGTAAGAATTCTCAGGCTCTTAATATTCAACACCAGGTATTTTACACTTGCAGTCTCATCTACACCTTCACTACTCCTAGTGATAGCTATAAGAACAGCGAATTTGATAATTCTAATCGTACAGACCTTTAATCTCATCTATGGCACTCTGCGGCTCAGCTGACGCGGACCCAGGCGTATTCGAGTCACGTGGTCATGGCCACTTCCCAGCCACTTGCGACTGCACCTGCACCTGCGCCAATTCATAAACTTGTGGCCTGCGCACTGCCTGCGCTCATTCTTTCTAGACTGACTTTCCCAATATTATCCCAACAATAAGCACATTACATTCCGGTCGATCCCAAACGAAGACAGGTCAATCGCGTTGATGCTGACGGCATTCTCGACCAAATCGTGAGAAGATGGTACTGGTAGATAGCCCGCCGGCCAACGAAGTCCAAGCCAAATCCCCAACCAGACCAGGATCAGCCTGGACCAGCAATTCGCTCTTTGCCGACTCTGCCATCAGCCTCAGAACTGCCACCCCTAAGCCCTTGGACGATGAAGCAATCACCTCCGGAACCTTTGAACCAATCAGCCACTTAGCCGATCGTTTGAGGGGACTTGTTTCCGAGATCTGGGCAAGTGAACAAGATGGCGCCTTACGCGGGAAAAAGAGGCGGAGAATTGAGACAGCCATGGACACCATCGAAGCAGTCCTCCTTGAAGACGATACCTCCGCTTCTAGAGACGACGACACCAACGAACCCACCCATTCAGCCATTCCTGAGGATGCATTTCCGGAAGGTGGACTCGAGTTGATTCGAAACAACCTGACCCTCACCATCAAATCCATGCGTATGCGCCAACTAGAGCAGAGCCACCTCCATCAGTTGACGATGGAAAAGCTTGAAGCTGTTGCACAACGATGTGCACAGCAGGAAACCCGTCTACAGGAGTTCAGCGACAAAACCATTGTTCTGAGGGAACGAAATCGCCAGCTGACTCGAGAGAATGCGAAACTTCACCATCAGCTCGAACACAGCAGAGCAGAATCTCGCAAGAGACATGATGCAGTGCACGCCATGTCGAGTGCAGTTGCTGGATTGGATGGATGGATTAACAGCACATCGACACCGAACCGGCCCTCGAGGCAAGTCGTTGTCCGCGGACGAGGTAGATTTCGCGGGCGCTATTACGTCGACGGACCTGGCAGTAGTCCTACAGGACCTGGAAATGACGCTGTCCCCGATGCTAGCACCATATATGAAGGTGTGAATGCCTGGCTCCGAGGCTTCAACGACATTGAACAAGAACTGGAGTCGATTCCAGTAAAGATGAATGTCCACCTGGAGCAGGATAGCGATCGTCACGGACGGCTCGACGAAGATGAGTGGGGTGAATTTGAGACGGTATCTGAAACATAATCAGCATCCGACTCGGTGGGTCAATAACATTCCTCTCGGCATCACGAGGGGACGGCACTGCCGCAAGAGTTCCGGATCAGTTAAGGAGGAGAAGTTCATCGCTGGAAGTCGACAATGGCAACCTGTATAATTAGCATAGATTGACAACAGGAAAGAAATACACACCTGTGAACCCAGGCCAAAGGCCAGTTTTTTACTCTCAGAATCCCAAGTCAAAGTGTGGTCTGCACTTGTCTGAAGCGCATCTCCATTCAGGCTTGAAACGCCTCCCACGCTCATGATGTCATCGTCTCTCAGTTGTGAACCATTCCAACCGTCCGATTCACCCCTCCAAGTCGCCATATGATTGTGTCCATGTTCAGCATTCCAGATGCGAATAATGTCGTAGCTCGCACCTGCTAGACAGAACCCATCAGGTGAATACGACAGAGTCATAAGAGGTGATGCGTGACCGATGGTCAATTTATAGGTACACAGGATTGCGGAGTTGTCTGGGTCGTATCTCCATACTTTGGCAGTCCCGTCCATGGAAGACGTAGCAAACTCTTGTTTCCATGCCGATGTTGTCGAGGAAGCCACCCTGGGGCGTAGTTCTAGTGCAGTGATGGGACCTTCGTGTGCATCTTTCCTTGTGACGCCTTTACTTGGCATCCATATACAGCGAGTCTCAGCCGATGCAGCGACAAGGATAGCGTCACTACTGTGCCAGGCGCATCTGATAAACGTCCATTGGTCGTTTCCATTGGCGTCGGATGTCCATCTTTCCGCAACCTCAAGGTTCGAGAATGCTCGACAAAGATAGACCGAGTGCTGGCCGGCGGCGCACACGATGCCCTCTCCACCGTAGGAGGCGGCGTCCATGTCTACCAGTATTTCTGGGACCGAGATCGACAATGGCCCGCCCAAGTTCGGTCCCTTGGACAAATCCCACAAGAGGATGGATGAGCCACTGCTGTCGGTGGTGCTCTTGCCATCAGTGTCATATGGCGCGATTCCAAGTAGGCGCAAACCTCGTCCATGCCATCGCAAGGATGTGATTGCTCTTTGTGAGGCAGGTAAAGCTTCCAGCAAAGCAAGTTCTTGTCCATCAAAGAGATGCAATTGGCCGGTCTGGTTGCTGTAGGTGGCCAGGGCGAAAACTTCTCCATTGGGTTCCCAAGCAAGCGCACTCATGAACTCAGACTGGGCAGATTCGACAAGGGCCTGGAATGGAACTCCATTTTCTGTTTTGGCGGTCCTATCTTCGAGCTTCCAAGTCCCGCAGAAATCATCACCCATTGCGGTGACAACATTCGGGTGACCAGGACGCCATGAGACTCTTGTAACATGCCGAGGGGGTCGAGGTGATCCTGCCGCGGGCACGTCCTGAGTGCTAAGTACAAGTGTTGACGGGGAAAGATTGGCAACTTTAGCGGGCGCAACTTGAACTCCGACACTGGCACCGTTCGACAATGTGTGCAAAGGAAGGGCAATAAGCTCGGCACTCGGTTCAACGGCCTGACGGTCGGCGTCCAATGGATCGTCATCTACGTCCATACGATCATCGTGTTTAATGCCATTGACATGCATGCCATTCTCATCGAGACCGGGTTCAGTAGCAGAAGGTGATCTGACATCACTGATCGAAGGCGGATGGCCGTTGGGGATATCAACATCCATTGCAGAACCCGACGGCGTCTGAGTGGCGGCGGCACCTGAGGGCTTCCTCGTCGAGCTTCCATTTCGTTCAGAGCCAGCGGCAGTCTTTCGACTCCGCTTGGGGGCTGGCTGAGTGGTAGGTTCCGACAAACCGTTGATAAGGCTGTCGCGGGGATGCTTCCGAGGTACACTACCCGAATTCTCGGGCGAATATGCTTGAGGTGGAATGTCTTGACTTACTTCTGGCCGGGGTTTGTCGCTCTCGGGTCCAAAAAAGAACATTGACGGGTTGAGTTGTTTGGACGGTCGGCCGTTCTGAAAGAGGATTAGCGTCAGTGAGGGATCTTGCATGGGATCACGGGCTGGATCAGGTCAGGTACCTCGTCGATGGTCAGCTGTAGATGGTGGTAACGAAGACCTTTCTGGACCAGTGAAACGAGGGCATGGCCTCTGATACTCTTCGCAAAGGGCAAAGATTCTGCATCAACCTTCCAGTCACGCTGCAGTTTGACGGCAGCCTCTGCATAGCCTGGAGAAGTGTCAGTACGGAGAATTTTTGGACCGATGTGTCACGAGCTTTACCGGATTCTTGAAGATATCTGGCGCGATTTGGTTAACAATACATCGGATTAGAATGGATGCAAGAAAAGACGCACCTCCATATTAGATAATTGAGTTGATCTGAATTCAGCGGAGGCGGCTTTGCGCTAAACGTCGAGGCATTATCGGCCTCCATGGGACATTACGCTGCAGCGCGCGACGAGCTGGTAGGGGGCCTTCAGGTTGAATTGGAGGAGACTTCACCCACAAGGCCGAAAAAACACAATGAAAGCGGATAGGATCGGGACAGGGTGTAAGATCGAGTCCCTGAAATGAAATGAGAATTGGCGATGCGCATCCAGCTGAGTTGTGGCGTGCGATTGTTGGGTTTTGTTCTGATAGGGCGGAGAAGACAAGCCCCAGAGCCGAAAGTCGAAGTGGAAAACTAGGAGGTGTTGTTTTTGGTACAGAAGACGGGGCGGTCGAATGGCGGTCTAGACAATGCAGCAATAGCGATCTTCAAACCGCCTTGATGGGCCCAAGGTAAAAGGAATCGAATTAGGAGTTCTTGATGAATGCGACAGAAAGTTGTTACGTGTCTACGGACGACAAAGTCGCGGAATGGGCAAGAAGGCGATGCCAAGGCCGGGCGAGGCAAAGGCCAGGACGAAGATTATTATGAGGATACTACGAGTACTAACAGTTACGAGTAAAGAGGTGGGTTAGTACTTTAGTGGAGCTGTGCATCAGATTCACAGCCAGCTGCAGACAGCCACCTTGCAGAAACGGGCTGCGGTAGGCTTGGTACCGAGCAGGTCACAGGGATGGAAATCATCACAATCAATTGGAACGAAGGGCTCGCAAGCGAGGTCGACAACGGGTGGGTGTTGTCTTCTTCCTGGCGTGTGGTGGGCACTGGGACCTGGGACTTACATTGTGCTGGCGCTCCGAGGGGCCGAGAAGGGCGCCACGACTGGGAAATATGGGCACCAGCCGCCAGGGCACCAGCATACTCGGGTGCTTTAGTCTGTAGCATATGGCCGAACGCTGCAGTGGCCGCACCCATGGTGTCTTTTTCTTAGGTACTCTATAAGCATTTTAGTTAAGCTAGCGGCCTAGCCTCCAGGCACTCAAGAGTCGCATGACATGAAACATAGTGTTCTTCCTTGTGCGTCAAGATTCAAAAATAATCCGAATCCCCAGAGTCAACCCTGGCTTCTTCACCGAGGGATAACCAGACGGGCCTGTACCTCAAAGAATACGCGATCAATCAACCTGGATGGCGACTCTGGCACTGATCAAGTTCAAGTGCCCTTGATAGTTGCTCACAAAAGGCGTGCCCTTCATCTGACCATCCGGAGGATTCTCACTGAGGGAGTGCCATGAGCCAGGTCGGCAATCTTTTCAACCACACCACCAGGGGAGCCTCCTTGCAAGGCGATCATTATCTTTCTGTGCTGGTGGCGGCAGTTTCCGTCCAAGTTTAGGCTCCTTTAGGGGTGGTTGCACGCCTAGCTCGTGCTACCAGTACTCCGTACTTACGAGTAGTAGTGTGTACGAGTCCTCCGTACTCTGTAGCAACTGGCTAACAAGGTGGCCGGCCAGTCAGCCTTGAACTTGGAGCCTCGACTATTCTTATTCCTCCCATTCCAAAAGGTTCTCCGTGTTCCTGCAGCGCCATCTCGTTCATCCTTCCGCTGATACAACGCGACCGACGAAGCCGTCACTACCCTTTCATACGATTTCGCGAAGGATAGTGTACTCCACGTTATGTCCATCACCGCTCTTTGCTTCCTGTAATGGCTTTCAGATTAAATCTCCCTCCCGCCACTCGCGGCCTCCTCGCCATCGCCATCGCCCTTACCTTTCTCTACAACATAGCCCGTTGGCGACTGTCCCAGCCTGATCCAACCTCGACAACTCCAGTCAATCCATACTTGCGCCCATACGTCCCATACTTGGCCCTGATCCCGTCCGTATGCATATGGTATCCCTGGACCTTTTTGATTGCCACCTTTGTCGAACAAAATATCATCACTCTGCTTGTCAACGGAGCCAACCTTTTCTTTGGCGGGAAATACCTTGAAAGAGCCTGGGGTTCACAGGGCTTCATATATGTCATCCTCGTCTCCTCAATTATCCCCAATTTACTGGTTGCGCCGACCTACATTCTTTGGGCTGCGGTCACAGGAAACCCGGACCGAGCGCTCACTCCTATCAATGGCGGCGTTACGACGCAAGCTGCCTTTCTCGTCGCCTTCAAACAACTCGTCCCGGAACATACAGTGAGCATATACAAAGGCATGATCAAGATGAGGGTCAAACACTTTCCAGCCATCTTTCTGGTCGTGAACACACTATCGGGTATTCTTCTCGGGACCGACACCGCTCTCATATTGGCTTGGTACGGCCTGATCACCTCCTGGACCTATCTTCGATTCTTCAAACGGCAGCAAGATCTGTCTGGAGCCACTACAGAGAGTCGGGGGCTCAAGGGCGACGCAAGCGAGACTTTCGCGTTCGCCACCTTCTTTCCCGATGTCGTCCAGCCTCCCATCGCGGCTCTCTGCAACCAGATCTATGTCTTGCTATGCAACATGAAAATTCTAAAATCATTCTCTGATGCGGAGATTGCCAGTGGCAATGAACAAGCCGCTGCTCGCGGAGAATCCGGCTTGCCAAGCTTTAACCGACAAGCCCGTGGTGCTCGAGGGATGAGTAAACGTGAGGAGGCTGAACGGAGACGCGCACTGGCTCTGAAAGCGTTGGATGAAAGGTTGAATGCAGCGAGTAGCCGCGCACCTCCTTCAACAGCTACACCTAGTGCGCCAGATCTACCCAAAGGACATGAGATCCTAGGACAGACCGACTATCGTCCAGACCTATAGGCGGTGGACACTTGCTGCCGAGTATCTGGGACTTTTGGAAGGTGGAATTCTCACATTACCCTGGATATTCTTTAATACTTTACGACTGCCATGCAATACGTCTAATGTTCCTCGTAGATCCTCTTCATCTAGAGCTCGCTCATAGTACCAAAGCATAGGGATCCGACACCTCCGAGTAGTTATCAGCCTGAGGAAGATTTGTCGACATCCAGCTGATAATGTCGGAGGTACCTGCCCCTTCTTTCTGTGGTGCTCCCACTGCACCATGACAAGTTTCGGCGATGGCCGAGCAATCCATGAACTCTTATTACACCTATCGACCGAGTTGGGAATAATTCTGCGTCTGACGTCCAATTTCCGAACCTTTGTCCCTTGTTTCCTTCCTCGCTTAGGCCGACAAGACTGTCTTTTTAACTTGTGCAAATGCAACCGCCCATATCCCCACTTTCGCCGATGACCTTGACCACTTATATCATAATTTTACATCCTCCAATCACTTCTGCACGAGCATATACTTCGGTGCAGGTACAGGCATCTGAGGGCCATCCTGCTGCTACCCTGGACCCATAATCTCCAATGCTCTTCCAGTTGATCTTCTCCGAGCCAGATGCCTTTTGGGCAGGTGCTTCAATCATGACCTCCGACTCGCTGATAAGCAAATGAGAGAATCGAAGCTTGCTGTGCAAAATAGCCTCAACGTGGGGGAAAGGTACCTAGGTATGCACATCGTTATGTTACTAGTATCGAGCTCTCTGGTCAGATCACCAATGATGCGCATGCAAGAGGCGAAAACGTGTGCAGCTTCGCTCGGGTGAGTCTAGAGGTGAGTCTTCCTTTTTTTGGTACAAAAAGGCTCTCTTGAGCTCCTGCCAGGGTAGCTGAGAGAGAGAGAGAGCTCTGTACGCCACTCGCTCCACGACTGTCTATCAAATCTGCGGTCCAGAATGTTGCGCACAAAATACGCAGCACTTGCTGTGACTCTTCTCGGCGCAGCTCATGCTTCTCTCTACGCGGAGAGCCCGCTCAACCACACTTGCATACTAGGTGGGATGCTCTATCAATAGCTCGGATGTAAATGGACTTTAAGGCTGACAGAAATTTGCACACAAGACCCGTCCGTCCTCTCATGTTCGCCCGGCGCCGACCCTTCCAAGGTCGACAGCTGCTGCACCGAGACGTACGGAGGCCTCGTGTTGCTCACACAGTTCTGGTCAACATGGACGGGACTTGAAGACAAAGGCCAAAAACTGCCTGCTGATACGTGGACGCTGCACGGCCTGTGGCCGGACTTCTGCAACGGCTCCTACACGCAATACTGCGACCTCAAGCGTCAATACGACCCGGTGCCATCGCCCAACACGACCACCGGCCTCCCCAACGGCACCGTTGTACCCGTGTACACCGGCCCCACAATCGACACGTTCCTGAAGCCCTTCGGGCGCTATGACCTGATCGACTGGATGAACACGTACTGGATCAACCAGGGCGCGCCCAACACCGATTTTTGGGCCCATGAATTCAGCAAGCACGCGACCTGCTACTCCACCTTCGACGTCCCCTGCTACGGGCCCAAGTACGTCGAGCACGAGGATGTGGTGGATTTCTTCGAGACCACGATCAAATACTACAAACGCTACCCGACCTGGGAGTGGCTGAATGAAGCGGACATCGTGCCGAGCAATAAGACCACTTATTCGCTCGCGGATATCGAGAATGCCTTGACGAAGAAGTCCGGTGCGAAGCCTTATATCGGGTGCTCGGGCCCGCGGTATAATACTACCGAGGCCGGGCAAGGTAAGAACGATACGGGCAGGACCGTGGTCAGTGAGGTTTGGTATTATAACCATGTAAGTGCTCTCTGCTGTTCCTTACCCGATGATATCGAAGGTCTAGCACGAACTAATCGTGGATCCGGGCAAAAATAGGTTATCGGACGCCCGCAGGATGGGAACTCGCTGCCAGTGAATTCTACGTCCAACAGTGGTTGCGCAAAAGCCGCAGGCGCGCTGCATTATTACGAGGTCACGCCTGGCTCCCTGCAAGGGAACACAAAATATTGAATGAAATGGGGAGCCAACGAGGCTGTGAAGGGCACTTTAGATATCACATATAATGATGGATAAATCTAATGAACATCTTTTGAAGAGTTTCGGAGGAGCACTTGCACTTGCTCCCCTCCAGACTGTGCGTATGTAGCGTTGCTCGGTCCGCGGTGGCTCCGAACTGCGATAGAGACCGATATCTCCTTGCCAAGAGACGGATCAACAGCGTTCAGATCTTGTGGGCTTGACTCATTCCTGATGGGCTAAATTCCTAGTTGTATGTTATCCAAGTTTTCGTTGGATGGATTATAATGTTTGTTCGAGTTCACAGTAGAGGCCCAACAGCGCGTTGTTGGTGGATCGAGGTGCACACGATTAAAGTAGAGTTGCATCCTTGAATCTGCTCCTTGTGAGGCTTCCAAAAGGCCAGGCAACATGAGTGACGAAGCTTAGAGCTATAAAGAATAGAGAAGCCAGGTGAATGCGCAAACACGCAGAAGCAGTGTTTTAGTTAGTATTCTCGGATGCACTTTGCATTCACCTTCTTCGCTCGCACCATACAATGGCAGTCACAGAGCTTGCGTGTCTCCGTCTGAGACCAGGCCAGGCTCTCTCGCCAGAGCTTTTGGCAAAGCTTGCCACGGCGAGATCGGTCATGGAGAAAGCAAGTGGCTTCAAATTTCACTATTACCATTGCCTTGAGAGCCCAGAGCGGGTCTTTATCATTGGCGCATGGCCATCGATCGATTTCCACATGCAAGACTTCATCCCAAGCCAAGCAAACCAAGACCTACTCAGTCTTTTGAAAGACGAAGTTGCTGTCGAATGGATGTTTCATTTGAGTTTTGATCAAACCGAGCGAAGCCTGCCACTGGGAAGCGCGGCAGTGGCCATCGGCCGGCATTTCATCAAGGATGACGAAAAGAGATACTTTCAGAAGGCCTTCGATGAGAACAAACACTACCTTGAAGATTTCATTGGGGGAAAGGAACTGGTTGTCGGAGGGTACAGATTGGACAAGGGCTTCGACCCTTCACTCGAGGCCGAGCCAGATGATGAATTTGTGTTATTTACCGGATGGCATGAGGTTGAACAACACGGAGATTTCGCAAAGACTGACGGGTTCGAGAAATATGCCCTGATCCGTGATCACCTTGCTGGGGCGGACATCAAACACGCGGTGAGACTGGAGGTGGATCCAAAGGCGTAAGGACAGCAGCAAGAGGCTCTGACCCGTATGGCTGTGTTAGTCAGACGTGGCTTTCAGTATTTGACGGAGATTCAAGCCTTGACGAGGGATTTTTGAAGGGTTTGTCAACACCAGTACCTCGTCCCGGGGTAAGCTGCAGGTTGTGATGCAAGATGGCCTCATGGGAAACTGCTGTTTATCCGAAAAGCGGGAGTGTCGGTTGTCTTGCTGACCTTGTCCTGCCAAGCAGGGAGCTTGCGAGTTCTTTTGGCAGGCGGTGGCGGGAGGAAGGAGCCTCCAGAGGGCGCCAATACCAATTACTCCGCCAGCATTACCGCTTTACTTGTGGTGGGCGTGTTGGAGGTGTGTCTTGTGTCTCTTCCAGCGTTGAGGTAGAAACGCCTTTAATTGCCCTTTGTGACCACTCAATCGCAGATCGTTCGTTCATCTTCCATCCTTTGCCGCCCGCAAATCTCATCACTTCGAGCGCTTCAAGGCCATCAATTCCATCCTTCCAACGTCCGCTTAGCTCCTACCTACCTCGTTACGCCTGACAATCACCCTCGGTGGGTCCCCTTTCGTCACAAGCCACCCTGGTACATCGCCTGCGCCACGCCATCAGCGGGAACTGGGACCACGAGCAGTCCCCTGGGGCATTTGCCTTCCGCCCATCGCCGCCTGAGAAGACGGACGAGGGGGACCACTTAGAGCACTGACTGTCACTACTCACTCCTACTAATTCACTAGCTGGCAATCAATTCTTGCATTGCCCACCTTACGTTATTCTGCCCAAAATCCACATAGCACTCTGCTAGTACTGGTGCTGCTCGGCACCTGCTTAAGGCTCCCTCCGGACGTTCCTCGCTCCGCCGCAGCGCTGGCATTCTTCGCCTCACCTCTTCTTTACCACAACCTCCCTACTGTGCGTACAGTGACCGATCGCAACGGACGCAGATACTCGGTCGCTGATACGCCTAGCCGCTCGTTTGACGCTTATCCACCTCGCCGTCGTACCGTTGCTGGCATCTCAAACGAAGCAAATCTCACCCACTCCTCCCTCCACGAACGTAGCCAAACTTCCCCAACAAACGTCTACAGGAGATCGTGGGTAGAGACTGCCCCGATTTCAAGAAAAGGAGGCAGTATGTCAAAGGTTGTAAGAAGTGTGAAGAATGTGACCAAGGGGTACAGTGCGGTGCAGGTCAAGGTGCGAAATGGTATGTTTCGGTCGACAAGGCATCATGAATTTTAGCTCATCGCATCTAGCTACTTCGAACGATCCATGGGGCCCAACGGGCACAGATATGGCAGAAATTGCCGCCCTTACCTTCAACAAGTAGGTCCATCCACCAAGGGAGCAACTCAGTGGTCACTAACGTCGCTACCCAGCCCAAGTGATTTCTACGAGATCATGGACATGCTCGATAAGCGCCTGAACGACAAGGGCAAAAATTGGCGCCATGTCTTGAAGTCTCTGAAAGTTCTTGATTACTGTCTGCACGAAGGGTCAGAGTTGGTTGTCACTTGGGCGAGAAAGAACATTTATATCATCAAAACCTTGAGGGAATTTCAATATATTGATGAAGATGGCAGAGACGTCGGTCAGAATGGTATGCAGCACACGAATTGCTTTGATGAAAGCCTACTAACAGACGGCAGTCCGTACATCCGCAAAGGAGCTCACCTCGCTGATTCTGGATGAAGAGCGTCTCAGAAGTGAGCGATCTGACCGAAAACTCTGGAAAACTCGTGTCACTGGCATAGACGAACATGCCCCACAGGCATTTTCGGGTCCTCCCCCTTCGCATGTGCCGAGACGCGATCGTGTTCAGGATGAGGAAGATGAACAGCTCAGACGGGCCCTTGCTGAGAGCCAGAGAGAGGCCGATGAACAAGCTCGGAAGCAAAGGAATGAGCAGGCTGATCCTGAGGAAGACCCAGAGATGCAAAGGGCAAAGATGCTCAGTTTGGAGGAAGACAACCTTCGTCGACAAAAAATTGAGGAAGAAAATGCTGCGTCCTTGTTCGATGACACGCCAGCTCCGACGCAGCCCCAGCCCACTGGATATAACCAAGGCTACCAACAACAGCCTGCCGTGGACTGGTTCGGAAACCTTCTTCAGCAGCAGCAACCTCAAACCACTGGATTTCTCAACAATCAGTATGCTCAGCCACAGCAGACAGGGTATCAGAATGGTTTTCCAAATGGATTCCAGGGTGCTCCTCAACCAACTGGGTTTGACCAGTTTGGCCAACCAAACTTCCTTCAGCAGCAAAACACTCTGCAGCCGCAACAAACTGCATTCCAGAATAATAACCCATATGGTTTACAACCTAATGGTAGCTTCTTTGGAGCACAACCGGCTCAGCAGCAGCAGCAGCAGCAACCACAGCTTCAACTACAGCAACAGCCACTGCCAACGGGATCCAACAACCCTTGGGCAGCTCAGTCGCCACAACCAGCCGATCAATTAAAGCCACTACCAACGGGTTCAAACAACCCCTTCGCACAAAAGACGCAGCAACCATCGCCATCGCCATTCGCGCGTACTCAAACTCAACCCTCTCTGGGAACGCTTTACGAGTCGCAGCCAACAGCTCAATTCGGTCAGCCATCTCAGCCAAACCCGATACTCAATTATCAAGCGCCTCAACCAACCTTCCAGCAACAACAGCAACAGCAGAAGCCCTTGAACCCGCATCATGAGAAACTCAATGCCTTATTATCTACTGGAGAAGGCATCGATACTTTCGGCAACGTTGGAGACCTGCGTATTCCTGCTCAGCATACTGCTCCTGGCAACTTTGTCAATTCATCAGGGCAAGGTCTGGAGCGCCTGCGGGCTGCCCAAACCGGGACCAATCCGTTCTTCTCACAGCAAGCAACAGGATTTAGTCAACAGAATCCAAATCAGACGGGGCCTGCTGCTGGATTTGGTGGTGGGTATGGACAACAACCCAACAATGCTTTTGGAGCCAGGCCAGTCGGGCAACAGAGCGGTAGCCTGATCGACTTATGATCTAGATGAAGGAAGAGTGGGTACAATAAACCGTAACCAGGCTACGGCGATGGATCTTGCGAACTGCAAGCAACACGAAATTGTTGACATATCATTTCTCAGATCAGTCTTTACGGCTTTTTGCTTGTGGGTTTTATGGCGTTGTTTGACTCTGCCTCGGCTTCGTTTGCTGAGATATTGAGAGCTCACGGTTCGCAGTAATGAATGACATATGTTTATTTTCTGACCATGCGAAATGAACTCGATTTGCTGTGTCGACCCAATAATGTTACTACGCCCCAGATTTCTTGGGAAGCGGCTTCCCTTTTTTCGGAGCTTGGTACGCAGCAGTCACGCTAGTGCAACCTTATCCGTTCTGGAAGGCGCTACCCGTCCCCGCTCTAACTCGAAATAGATCCCCGTCAGCCTTAAACCTCATTCTCTTTGATTAATTGACGCCTCTTCTCGCTTCTCGTCTTTTTGTTTCATTTCCATCTCGTGGCTCTCGCATTCTACTTGTACGACTCCAACTGCGAAGAAGTCGCTCTCTTGCCCTTGCCCATAAGGCTCGGTGCGTCCATTCTTTTGATCGGTGTTTTGGTTATTTACCTCTGCCTCTCAATCTCCAACAGCTTCGACACTCTAGGTCCGCGAAACCCTCTGACAGACCACAATCCCCGCCACAGATGTGCTCCCTTACCCTCTATGGTGCCTTCGTTCTGGCTATTCTCTCCACCGTTTCTTCATTGGAGATTCTGTCGCCAACTCCAGGCTCCGGTATCGATCCAACGAAGCCAGTAAGCATCCTATGGTCCGTCGACTATAACGACCCTGCGCTCATTGATATCAAATTTACCAATGCCAACCCAAATGGAGTGACTACGGACTTGACTCTTGCAACTGGGGTTGCATCATACACCGGTGCCTACACTGTCCCAGAAAATACCATTCAGAACTTTGGAACGGGATATCAAATTCTAATCATTAGTGGCGGGAATACAATCGCCTCAAGCACTGGCTTAGTTCTTGGTCAATCGAGCAACGAGGTCAGCACAGATGCAAATGGACAAGTGACTCTAGTGTCCACTACCTCTGGCCAGCAGCAGGACTCCGCTACTTTGACAAGCAGCGTTCCCACTGCATCAGTTGACTCTGTCGGAGTTACAACGATCTCAGGGACGCGTTCAGCAACAGATGCGGCAGCAACAACGTCGCGAGTGAGCAGTTTCGTAACAAGCACGGCTAGTCGTTCGAGCAGCGGCGGCGGCGGCGGCGGCGGTTCGTCAAGTCCATCAGCCACAAGTGCACAGAGCACGAACACTGCTAATGGACAGAGGCGCTTAGGAGGAGAACTTGTCCTCGGCGCAGCAGGTGCTCTGGCAGGGCTCGTCGCCCTGTTCGCATAGACAGATTTTTATGTATATATTATCAGTGATGGATTATCATGGCGCTGCATTGAAGACGATATGTCTCTGGATTGGCCAGTCCAGAAGAGTGCATTGCATACCTCTTGCATCCACCAAGTTTCGTATATTTACCTGGACTTTGTCAGAGCCGTCTGTGAGGTGAAGATGCAAAGGTAAGGGCATCCAAGATATATTTTTGCATATGGTTGTTGTTGTTGTTTGATCGATTTGTTCGCGAGCTACGGTGGAATTATGGAGTTGTGTGTATCTGCAATTGATACCCTCTTTGACTGCTATTGATCAATTGTGTTCTTAAAATAACTTCGACTTCTGCTCTGATACGAAGCACCCTAAGAGCTGCATGATTTGAAGATGCTCTCCAAGAGCTACAGCGACAAGTATGAGAGCTCTTTTCCTGTTTCGCACTGTCGGAAGTGGGATCAGGAGTTTACACGATTACGATTGCCCAATGTGCATGCAATGTGGCTTGTGTCTCCAAAACCCCTGGTCAAGGCTGTGATATGCGTTTGACGGCCAATCAGAACGGCTCTCCATACTCCTTCCAGGATCTCGATTGTCTCGTTTCACCGACCACCCAATGGCCATCTGTGCGACTTCACACACAGCCTCATTCAGGATGGACAGCGCCGTTGCGGTAACGCGGCGTCTCCTAGCCAGACAGCCATCATGTTGGCCTGGCCTTTTGTTTCATCTTTCTTCCTGATACCATGCAAGAGAGCCTCGCCTTCAAGTCTTCCTCCTCTCCGTCCTGTCATACTGTCTTCTATCGGCTTCCTTGCCCGAACCCTGCACTCTATTCAAGATGCCGCCTAGTCTTGTTTCTACACAAGGTGCCCTTGTTCCATCGACCTGTCGACGAAAGCCCAACAATGCAGCTAGCAGGCGTGACCGTGGGCCTCCTGCTGACGAGTGGGAACGATTGCGGCCCGTTGTCGAAAAAATACACAGAGAAGGAAATAAGCTGGCGATAATCCGCAATGTCTGCGAGAGAGATCACCACTTCACGGCAAAGTTGGTGAGCACTCCACCTGGGAAGGACAACGGCTGAATCGGTTAGGATACATAGCTGGAAACTGAAACTGCGCCAGTGGGGGTTGTCTAGAAATTTCAGTGCAAAAGAGAAGGCGAAAGCGGCCAAAGATATCAGACAGCTCTCGGTTAAAGGTCAAAAGCTTCCCACAGCCGTCATGGTGGGAGGCAGAAGGCTCCCAATTGGCCGTGTCGAACGTCAAGTACGACACGATCCAGAATATTTAACCACGTTCGTGCGGAGGAAATACAAGCCACGGGTTTCAGCTCCTCGACCGTCTCTGAAAGGAGCTGGTCATGATCTCGACACAGAGCGAATCCTCCTAGAAATCACGTATTACTATCCCACCGTTCTCACGCGAGGCTACTCGCCTCAGCACGATCGCGCTCCTTGCACCGATATAATTATGCAAAGGATACCTGCGGCCAAGCAGCTACTCAAGCGAGGCTTTTCTGCAGCCGCGTGGAAAGAGGTAGCGATTGCTTGCGATGTGGTCCACCGGGTCTTTCGTGGGCAGACCATAGAACTCCTCCCGGATCTCTTCGTGCTCTTCATGAGTAATTCTTGGACAAATCATAAAGCTCTGTACGGCGTGATCATTAAATACTTTGCTCACGTGGCGAAGATCGCCATGGGCGAACAGCATCCAATATCCAATATTCTCACCATGATGCAGAGCCGTGAGAATTGGGATAGGACGGGGGAAGTCGTCCTTGGAGCAATGCTGGACCTTATGAAGACTAGAAAGAAGGATATGGGTCCTATCCGGCTTCAGAACATGTATAGACTCGAGACACAGTATTTAGATCGTGTGAAGCAAAGTGTTGGCCTAGAGGCTCGCCGGAAACTGCAGGAGGAAAAGCTTGCAGAGTGGCAGGGGCGTCTTGGTCCACGAAACCAGCATGCTCTCGGCATGAAGCACGAGCTTGTTGTTACTTATGAACGACTAAGCCTCTTAGACAAAGCTGAGGCGTACTTGGACGAGATTGTCAGCCAGGGTAGAGTCTTTGCTGATGATGCCAGCCTATTCGGCGTCTACCCTCTTGCCGCAAACGAACTAGCAAAATACCATTTCCGAAAGAGCCGGTACGCTGATGCGGAAGAGGTCTTGAACCTTGCTGCATCCTGGCTCGAAAACAGGCAGGTTGCAGAGCGGTACATTTGCGTGGAGGTTGGAGAACAGCTCGCTGCGCTCGACTGGATGAAAGAAAAGGGTCTGATTGACCTTTCGTCCCGGGTAAAAGAAATCACGCTGGAGGACTCTGACGAGGCAGTCCCCGGGCAAGTCATGCACGAATATCAGGGAGGGGCACTTCCAATTGTCAAGTCGAACCCAGGTAGACTTGGGGATCGAGGTCCTCGCACTGTCTTGGAAGTAGAGGAAGCTCCCTTTGTCCCAGAAGTCAATGCCGAGCTGCAACAAACGGATGTCTACATGTTCTGGACGGAAGGGTATCAGTAAGCAGCTGGGGGGGTGTCTACTCGTATGTTCTTCTTGGCCTGTGACGGTGGATGCTTCGATTATTTGGATAAGGTTTGGGTCCGCAAGGCTGAACATCCCTGAGTCTATCACTACACACCCGCCTAGGTACAGGAGCGTCGAGAATGTGACAATGTCTCTTTTAACCATCACCACATTTCCTCCTTAAAGGAACCTTATCTTGCTTCGCCGGCACCAAGACTCGTGAAAGCCTTCCTCGCCTTCGGATAGATATCCTGACCATACGTCGAATTCAAGCTCACACGCCCGCTGACATCGCCATCTTCAAGCCTAATCCAAGTCTCAATCTCCCCATCGGAAGTCAACAAGATCTGTCGAGACCCTCTCATCCAGCGCCCGTACCCACCGTAACCGGTGTGGCGGCCAAAACAAGCAAACAACGGCTGCTTGTTCGCTGTTTTAGTCGACATGCACCAATCATTTCCGTGGTCGTGCCCACTAAACACCGCGGCCACGCCTTCTTCCGAGAGCGCATTCAGGAACTCCTCATCTCCGGTTTGACTGGCCAGCGGGACATCGTCATTAATTCCTGGTTGGCGGTGCTCGTCAACGCCCGCTTCTTGAAACTGGCGCATGGCATTGAGGGGGATATGAACGAATACAAGGCTCGGAATTGATTCTCCACGGTGTTGCCTCCGCAGGTTCCTAGATGTTCTGACAAACCACTTTGTCACGGTGGGATCGACCACGCCAGGTAACTGCACTTTCTTTCCATCCTTCCCATTCTTCCCATTCTTCTGAAAAGTCATGCCACCCCGGCTGTCGAAGAACCACAGCATGGCAACGGGGCCGTTTTTGCCAATCTGATAGACTGGCACGTAGTAGTTACTTACACCCACCTCCTCTCCTTTGCCCGTGACCATCTTCTCAGTGAGACTTAGACTATAGTAGCCTCGCTCCTTCTCAAGGATCGTCTCGGTATTGATGTTGAAATGATTGTCGTGATTCCCGTACGCAGATGCCCAGGGCACCGAACGCTGCACCATAGGCGCGACGAGCATGTCGAGGTAGTCCGTAGCATTCTCCAGTTGCGTATCGTCTCCGGTGATTAGATCGCCATTGAGAACGACAAGGTCCGGCACCTCGGTGTCGAGCATCGAGGCCATCACGCGCAGCGTCCTGGAATCCTGCTCCGGGCCCCAGTCCGTGGATTCGGCTTCGCCGAAGTGCAGGTCAGAGAAGACGGATATTTTCAACGTGGCAGACGGTGAGAATTGTAGTTCTCTGGGCGGGGGTTGTGCAAATGGAGGCCATCTCGTGATTGTTTTCAGGACTTGGGTGTGCCTGGTGGTGACAACAACGAGCGATATGACGAGCAGCACCATAGCTGTGTGGCGCAAGATGCGCCAGCTTGGTTCTTGGCCAGCTGGTTTCTTGAAAGCGGCCATCCTATCCGCGGCGATTCGTTCTCGTCTTTGCGACTTCAATAACGGCAATGGCTGTTGGACCTTGTGGCAATGATATACATCAAAATTTCGACTATAGACGGCCGCATTCCAGCTTGTAGAGTCCCTCAAGCCGAATCGACTGTGTTTCCAATTAAAATGGGCCTCGGCGAGGAGGATGCGGATCTGGTGGGAGGTAAGTCTCAATCTCACGTTTACCCAGGCGAGATCTGATTGGATGGATGGAACCTCAGCCTTGTGTCATCTTTCGTCGTTTCTCCCTCGCAACTCCTTATTACCCAACTCCTTTTACCACCGCTGCCATGCATGATCCAACTTTCAAACTCACCTGGGCGCTTCGTGCGGTCGGTGGCTACAATAGATTGGATGCTCATTCATCATATTCTCTAGCATTTTAACGGATAAACATGATGATGTATAGTTAGAAGCACAAGTTGATTGGAAGCTCAATCAACTTCATCGATACCGTATCTGAAGTGAGGCTTGCACACGAAGGATGCCTGCAATCCATCAACCCGGTCCGAGGTACAGACACAGCCCGCGCAACAGGTTTCGTGTAACCTCATCGCAGCTGCAAGGCTTCTGTCAATACGAGCCGCTTCCCTACATCATTGGCTCAGTCTTGAAACCGAAAAGTATTTATACTATTCCACTTTGAGATCTGTCTACTCACCTGGCCAATCGAAGAGGGTGGGGCAACGACTTTTGGTAACAGAAGATTGTCTGCCTCGCTGAGAACTAGACATTCTTATAGCCGGCGAGTTCCTCTCACTCATCTGCTCAAGTTTATCCAAAAAGCCAAAGTCTAGATACACCAGGTCGTCTTTCAACTTTCACTTCCTCTCAGTATCCCCACTACTTAACGCACTACATAAGGCTGAAGCGAGTCTAGATGGCGGACTTGCAGGCTGTGCGGTTTCGGAAGCGTGCACCAAGCGAAGCAGAATGGCTTCGCATCAAAGATCATCTCCACCGGCTCTACATCGAACAGAACCTCTCCCTGAGCAAAGCATCCGGGATCTTAGCACAGGAATATGACTTCTATGCTGAGTAAGAGATTACATTATCCTTCGAGGCCTTGGAGCTACATGTACAAGCTGCGTATCGGGAAATGGCGCGTGAAAAAGAACTTCCAACGTAGCGAGCATGAACAAATTGCTGTCCGCCTGCGGCCTTTCGCTGATGCTGGGCTTGATCTTCCGGAAGCTCTCATCGACGGCAAAGCCGTGCCGCTAAAGCGTGTCAAGCGACAGATTCGCAGTGAGCTCAGACCTGGGATGTCGAAGCCACGCGTTCGAGTGAAATTTTCTCAGGCCCTTTACAGCCTCCCATACTTAGAACCCGGTCGACAATGGCGAAGCCCTGGGGCCGTGAGAATTATTCTCCAGCAATCGACATACGCACACAAATTTGAAACACTGTTGATTCAAGCCCACAATTACTATAGACCTCAATTCTGTCCTGAAAGCGATGTTGGTGGCATGGATGTTGGCTTTTGTGCTGCATTTTTCGAATACCTAGGATTGATGGAACTTGCATATAAAGGAGGCCATTTGAAAACTTTGAAGCTAATTTGCAACAACTGGTCGCTTCTTACACCATCTCTAATTAGCAAATTCCATACCAGCGCCCATCTTTTTCTAGGCATACTTATTTACTGTTCGAGAGCTGTGCTCGGGAGACTACTGGTTGATGTTGGTAGGCAACTGCGCCTAGATTCAAGAAGACTCTCGATTTTTTGTTTTTGTTTTTTGGGAGTATAATTACGGCGGACGACTCATTGAAGAGGCCAACTATCAGACTGCAATCGATTTCCACGAGCACGTCGTACTACGGCACGAAGCAGGGTCTGGGCAAATGAACTGGAAATATTAGTCTATGGTACTCAGCCTTGGGTATTGCCACTATGCATTCCACTTTGATGAAAGCGCGGAGGAAATCATGCTACGAGTCCTTCGCGCAAGAGGCGATACCGGCCAGATTACTCGATCGTATCTTTCTGCTCTAGAGTTACTCGGGTGGATCTGTGAAGCGGGAGGTGACCTCAAAACTGCAGAAAAATGGTATATGGAAGGCCACTCTGTCGGTGCGAGCGCATTCGGTATCGATGATTCAAGAGTGGTTATGCTGGCCACAGAGGTCGAATCAATGCGCCTCAAGTTGGAAATGGCCCAGTCTGGTTTTCCTCCACTTGAAGACTGCAAATTTGACGACAGTGTAGTGAAGGAGTTGATGAACGACCTATCAAAACTGGGGATCATCAAGCAACGAGAAGGGCTTGATGGAAAACGCCCAACGTGGCACAATGAATCGTCAAGCTCTGATACGCCAACGCGAGAGGAATCTGCATCACACTTGGAGACCCTCGAGGATGGGGTGGACGATCGTCAATGTGAAACAGTGCATGACCCGGAGCAGAGATTTGAGAGCCGCGATCTCGCAATTGAAGTTTCTGCGACCGCTGGCGACCTAAAGCAGAACGCTGACTACCTCCTCAGCAGGGAGGAGAATGTTACGCAGCCACTCACTCAGGATTCATTGTGCAGCAATACTCTGCCTGAAATACCGCCGCACTGGAACACCGACCTTGATAACCTATCGGACATTAGCTTTGATCTGGATTTGGAATGCTTGAAGCCTGATGGAGGGTTCTTTAATTCAGAGGACGGTTTAACGGATTTGACATGGATGACTGGATCAGCTATCCGCACGAGGAGAGCGTGGCCAGAATGGACTGCAGAACAATCAACTGTTGGTCTTGGCCTGCCCTTCGAGAGAGGGCTTCCCCTTTTTCCTAGATGTCAGAAATCCGGGTGTGATCACATGACTTATGCTGGTTATGGGTTTGAGCAGGCGTTTTGAACAAGTTTCCAGAACACCTCCGCCTTAACGAGAGAAAATAGGTTTCACGTAGCGGGAAACGACAAGGCACTTGTAGCAGGGGCCTTTGAGCAAAAATGCTAAACCGGCATTGGTTGTGGAGCGTTATCTGAGGTCCCGATCTCAAGCAAACCAGTGTGTAGAAGGGAGGGGGTTTGTCTTGTCGCGAACATGGTAAACCAGGGAAGTCTATGAGAAAGACCATGCTTTAGATTTCTTTGGTCCTTCTCCCACACAGATACGATACATTTGTTCACAAATGTTTCTGCTACTCAAATTGCGGAAAAAATTAGTAGTACAAATTTGGCTCCTTTCTGATCCTCGTTCGAGGGGTTGGAAGTGGAGGCTGCCTTTTGTCCTCTCATACTGTGACTTTGGGATGATCAGGCAACGATATACCGTGTAGGACAACTCCTCCATTTGTCCAGACGCCGAGCCAAGGAACCATTCGTAACTCCACAGGATTTGATGCTGGATCGAAGGCATGAGCCGTCGCTCCCGTATTGGAGTGCTCCGTCGAACATTCGGATGTGCTAGACCGTTGAGCTTGCGAAAGCAGTCTTTCCCTCTCGGCGAACGAGGGTGCAGCCAGTTTCTAACATTTTCGCTGGGGCTATAAGAGCTGCACGGTTCTCGATGGGACGGCTGTGGCTACACCCGTACTTTCCACCTCGAATACTTCGTCATGGACAACCATCCTCGAACATGGTGATCTGATTCATTCACTGATTCGGCTTCCACACAAACTCAACGGGCATCTCCATGCCCACACGCCTGGCGGTCAAGCGCACCCTCTCCTCCTCGTCCATGCCTTCACCCGGATTGTATCTCTCGAGCAGTGTGCCGTACAACCTCTGCGCCCTCAAATACTGGATGAACTGTTCCGTCTCCTGCCGCCGTGCAAGGCCGTATTCTGACGATGTATTCTCGGCCGGTGGGGAGAAATGTGACCGGATTGAGTTGTGTAGTGAGGAGCGCGGCGAGGAGCGAGAGGCCATAGGTCGTGGTGGTAGTTCTCGTAGCAGCCGCCTATACAGCGAGCGGGCGTGGGCCGTGGCCTCGGATGCGGCCATTGTACCGGTCGATGGGGATAGAAAATTCGCGGCTTACTCTGGGATTCCAAGTCGTCTTCTATCCAAAAGATGAAAGTTGGAGACGGGGGAGACAGGAAGTGGAAGTCAGTGCACGTGACATCACCCCGTGACCCTTAGGCTTTCACGCCAGAGCTCTTCCCCCTACTTTCGTATGCTCTCCCTGCCACAAGTCGTCCGTCATAGAAAGTCGTTTTCACTAGAAATCGTTACTATAATCAGATGCTGCAAAACGAGCTGACGCCTTTAATAGGCTTTAGTCAAGAGCTAGGTGTCCCATAAACTCTCAAATCCAGGTTTCACCACGTGACCGCCCAAGGCAGAAAGAGGATAATGGGCTCCGAACCGGGTCTCCTGCAAGCTCCTGGCAGCTGCCTGGATCATGACTCTTTCTGTTCCTCACGGGAATAGATCTACGGCGGTACACAATACAATCTAGCACAGATGATGTTCTTGCAGTCATGAACAATTCACACGTCGGCTTCGCATCTTCCACATCGCTCCCAAGTATGGACGAGTGATAGGCATGGGCAATGTAGCGAAGCTCGCAAGCCACAACGACCACGCCTGAGCTGCAGTACTGGCTGGCCGTGTTTCCAACGGCTGGCCTTTTGATTGATTGACAGCAGCATTGCTAGTCATCTGCCGAGTCCATTCTTTGAATAGAAGCAAGGAGCAGTGCTCCAGAAAGACCTTGATTGCGTGATCGCAACACCGAGTGCCACCTAGATGCCCCATGTCCAGACTTGATGCAGTATCCAGACTCAGGGGAAGCAAGGATTGGTTCTGCCAACTGTCGAAGACGGAACATTCTAGTCACTTCTACGATGGAGCATTCCAGTCACTTCTAAGATGGAACAGCCTAGTTACTTCTATGATGTGACAGAGTCAACATGTTCTGGCGCTTATGAGTCAACCTTGACACATAGAGCTGAAACCTATTCGTGAATGGTTCATCTGACATATTCCATTTACATCTGATACTAGTTCCGCCAACATGGCTCCATATGCGAACCTTCCCGCCCAAGCCACTCTTGATATCAAACAGTTCAAGGCCCACGTTGACGATGAGAAGTTGCAGCATTTCAAGAAGCTGTTGGAGCTGTCACCAATTGCTCCCGCGGTGTTTGAGAATACCAGTGCTGGTCGGAGATATGGTATGAAAAGAGACTGGGTTGAGAATGCCAAAAAGGTGTGGCTGAACAACTTTGACTGGCGCAATCACGAGGACCGAATCAACAGTTTCCCTAACTTCAAGGCTTCCGTCAAGGATGCAGAAGGAAACTCGGTCGAGCTTCAGTTCCTGGCTCTGTTCTCCGAGAAGGCTGACGCAGTTCCAATCGCTTTCCTCCACGGCTGGCCAGGCTCCATCTGTGAGTTTCTGGATATCTTGGACAGCCTCAAACGACAGTACTCTCCCAAAGACTTGCCATACCACATCATCGTCCCTTCACTACCAGGCTACGCATACTCGTCCGGCCCTCCTGTGGATAAGGACTACGGGCTCGAGGTCGCTGCTGGAGCACTAAACAATCTCATGGTCGGCGTGGGATTTGGCGCTGGGTATTTGGTCCATGGCGGCGATCTTGGCAGCTTCATGAGCAGGATACTCGCCATGAAGTATGATGCTTGTAAAGGGATGCATGTGACTATGATGACCATGCCACCACGGGATTCGGACGAGTCGCCTCCAGATGAGCTAGAGAAGAAAGCTCTAACCAAGGCTGCCGAATTTGTCGATACAGGATATGCTTTTGCACTTGAGCAAGGCACCAGGACTGCTACCATCGGCCTCGCACTGAGTGCTAGTCCACTAGCCTTACTTAGCTGGATTGGAGAGAAGTTCTTAGAATGGACGGACGAAGACCCTCCGCTTGAGAAGATCCTCGAAGGGGTCACTTTGTACTGGTTGACCGACACTATACCACGATGCCTCTACCACAATCGAGAAATGTTGAATGCAGGTGACCACCCAAAGATCGCCAGGACCAGCGCCATCCTAAATATGAAATCGATAAAGCTTCCATACGTTGAGAAGCCCTCCGGCTATTCCTTCTTTGCTCATGAGATCGTCCCGATCCCAAAGAGCTGGGCAGTCAGGACTTGCAATCTGGTGTCATACAATGAGCATGAACATGGCGGCCATTTCCCGGCCATGGAGAGACCACATGAACTGCTCGCCGACATCGAGGGGTATGTCAGGGAAGCGTGGAAGCCTCGTGACAAAACTTCACCATCTCATACTTAGGTGAGGAGCCACCGATTATGAGAGCTAGTGCAATCTGGTGATCATCCAATTTGTCCGAGCTCTGGGACAGGCAACGCCATTGGTTCTGCGAGAGGCTGCTTAGCAGGTCTCCTACCCCTTTCATTTCATAAAAGGTGTGGTCATTATTACATCTTCAGGACTTGCTGCTATCGCAACGATCTAACTATATACAGCGGCTTATATGAATCAAACACAAGGCTTAGCATCTTTGACCTCTTCGTCTAGCCCCTCTTCACACCTCCCTCAAGTGAATGCATGCCCGCTGACTTGTATGTGTTTAGTAATCCCCCTGTAGGGAAGCTGCCCTGAAAGAAGGGACTTCTTTCGTGTCATCAGGTTCCGACATTCTTGGCGACGGCACTGAAAACGAGCCAGTGTTTTCAGGCACCCCTTTAGCATTAGAAGTCTACAACTCAAAATGAATTATTGGGCTGAAATCCAACATTTTCATGCCCCACCGGGGCAGCCTCGGGTTGCGGATCCAATGCTCTCGCCGCCCAGGAATCAAGGCCATACGCCTTGTCGACACGGCCGAGGAAAGCCACAGCAGACCGATCACCCGAGAGGAGCAACCGTTCGAATTGATCAAGCGTGTCGTCCCTTTTCAGCACCTCGGTACTTTCATCGAGACCTGGGACGACATTCTTGTCCGACATTTCCGGCCCGATTTTGTACTCGGGAATGCGGATGCTGTCTTTCACCCACTCGTATGTGACCTTGCCGTTGCTGTCCTTTTTCAACTGGCGCTTGAAGCCCGCGAGTGCCTCCGGCCTATACTTGCTGCCAAGCTTCTCCATCCTGTATGCGACGGTGGGATGGATTTGTTCATTCGTTGCCCCTAGCCTGAACGCCTTGGACTGTCCTGGGCTGCGATCTCTGTAGTCACCTGGGGTTCTCGTGAGTGTGCCTGCGTCCTTCATGTCTCCCTCGAAGCTATCGATTATTGGACCCGTTGCCCAGCCTTTGAGGACCTCGGCCGCGATATTCAGGGATCTTGTTTTGTTGCTGTCGTTCCATAGATCTGTCTTTGGTTCTTTGGCGAGACGAGCCTTGACCTCCGTTTTCAGCCAGTGCGAGCCGTTGTTCTGAAGCAGATCGCTGATCACTGGCCTGATGAGCTGGAATCGATCCCATATCATGAGGCTGTTGAGGCTGAGCTCGAAGGAGAGATGGTGTCGTAGTTGCTCAACCATCCAACTGAGCGTGACCATGGCGATCTCTGTGATGTGTCAGTACGCACTTATTCTTTCAAATTCAAACGTTCGAAGCTCAAAAGGAATGAAAGGTCGGTGGGTTCATACTTACGTTCGAAGTCATCCCTCTTCTTGGTTAGCATTTCATCGCTTCCGCCGCCAACATTGATATGTACTCCTGGAAACCAGACTTGAAGAAGAGTGGAACGGTGACCCTTGAGCTCTTCACGTATTTCGGCATCGACCAGTTCGTGCCAGGCCTTGTCAAGCTCAACATCTGTTGCCTGGTCATTCGTGTGAAGCTTTTGCCAGGCCTCTCTCAAACCGGCACTAGAAACTTCCGGCTTCGAAGTCGTATCGCTTTCGAGGAAGTGCCACAGCGTTGGACTGAAGGGCTTGCGGTGCTCATCGAGAGCCATGGCATGATACGCATGCTTGATATCTGAATATTTTCATTAGCAACCATGCTTTGTTTGAAGTACGAACCATGGCCTGTCGGCCGAGGGACGTATCATAGACTCAACTTACAGGGACTGAGACCGACGTTGTGGAAGCCAGCATTCTCCACGGGAACCCAACGCTTGCCCCACTGTATCACCGGATTCAAAATTGCTCCTTTAATGCCCACCACTTTGGGGATCCCAAGAGCGCCGACAGTGTCGAAGACGCCAACTGCCTCAACCCATCGAGACGATTCGAGAGCCGAGGCGTGAGGCCTCTTCTCCCATGCAAATGGCGACTGTTTCCATTCTGGAGGAACGTCATTTTGGGAGGGGTCAAATAGGGGCTTTCCTTCAACCCACTCTCGCCACGCCTGAGACTTCCTGAACATATGACTATCCCCATGAGCCTGATACAGCCGGTAAAGCTCTGGGAAATCCTGCATGTCTCTCGGTTGGATGACGCCGATGTCAGTGACGAGACCAGCGACAGCGCGAGCAGTGTATGCACCGCGGGAGAACCCGAGACAGAAGATCTGATCGCCCAGATTGTAGTTCAAGACTATGAAATTGTAGGCTTCAATGACGTTCCCCACAAAGCCGGACCCCGTGCCGCCTTCGCGCTTCGCTTCCAGCGTGGACACACCCGTGCCGATCCCGGCGTCGTAGAAGACGAGTTGTTCCCATTCGTTTCCATCCTTGTCACGGCCGGCTTTGGTAAGATAACGGGCTAGTCGGGTCACGTTCGAGGGAATATTGGTGATGTTGGACACGGAAGATTGCCATGTCCCGTCACAGCAGATGATGATCCTCTTTGGCTTCACAGTAAGAGTTGTGTCTTGGAAGCCCGTGCTGAATAAGGCGTTGTCGTTGAACTCCATTGCTCCGGCTTGGGGTCGATGATTGATGGAATACCAAAGCCTATGGGGATCCCAGGGTTAGAAGAATGAGGGCCAGAGCGCACCGAGAGAGAATTCATCTCAGCTTTAAAACGAGAACAGGGCCACGGGAGGGAGCACCGGGCCTCGAACCGGCCGAAGAAAATAGCTAAATGCGTGCATACGTTGTCAGCTGTAGCTGGACATGCGCGAAGCTCGCAAGAATCCTCAGCTGGCGCCACGAAAGGCGGTCGCACGAGGCTGAAGTGTACAAAACCAGAGATTGGAGCCGGCAGCGGAGACCCTGTGGATGAAAATGGGCATCCCAGCCCATGGCTTTTCAAGCAGGGAGGCGACAGATACCTCATGTACCCAGATACACAGAATGCCATTCGATCACAAAGTCTAAGGCCATCACGCATGCATTGCGGCCCTTTTTGCGCGCACCTTGCTCCCAAAGCGTAGTCCGTGTCGAGATACGCGCAGCCAGAAGTGGCAGGTGGGCAGAAAACGGTCCATAGCATCCAGATGCCCCTCTTCTTCGTCAGACAGACAGCAAAAACAAGCCAGTTGGATCTGAACGATCTAGATTCATTTGGGTGCATACATATCGCTCGGCTCCGTGGGGCGCAACTGCATGAGAACTTATTGGGTATGTACATGAGCTACGAGTGACTAACTAATGCACCAACCCCTGCCCATGCGTATCTGGCCACTCCATGCCAGGGGGCCCAGAGGTGACATAATAATTGAACCGGGTGCAAATGCCGATATGTAAAGTGGTGTTGTAAACCACCAGAAATAATATCAGAATGTGCAATGGGCATGGCTGCTGGGCGATGGCCTCCAGGGACACTACAACACTTAATACATTATATTGTATTTTCATGGCTCCTGACCGACCAGTGCATCAAATACCATAAATTCATACATTGCTTCATCTTCCCAATGCCCATTTCGCAACACCCAGCGCATGAATCTTCGCCGTATCAAAGATGGGAACGTCAATATCGTCCTCACGAATCACGAACCCAAGGTCTGTCGATCCCAGGATGAGCCCCTTCGCACCCTGATCCAACAACGACCTCGTCACGCTCAGAAACATCTCTTTCGTCTCTGGCCTGACCTTGCCCGTAGTCAACTCGTTGAAAATCCCAGAATTGACCCTCTCCCGATCCTCAGCGTTGGGAGTGAGGACTTCCACCCCGAACTTGACCTGAATCCTGTCCTTCACAAAGTCTCCTTCCATCGCGACCTTGGTGCCCAGGATCGCCACTCTCTCGATTCGCCGTGCCTTGATTTCAGCCCCGAGAAAGTCGGAGAGGTGTAGAAGAGGCACGTCGATGCGGGCCTCAATTCGATCGGCAGCCTTATGGGCCAGTAGCGTAATAGATCGCAAGGACAGTCACTTGGTTGAAAACTCATGACTAGATGGATGATTTGAAGGCCCATCTCGTGTTTTCAGGACGCTTCGAATTCACTTGCGCTACTTGTGCGAAGGATCGTCGTGAAGGGCCTTAAAAAATGCCACAAGGCGCGAACCGCTGGGTAGTCAGCCCCTCGGGCCTAATGTAATCGCTTGCAGCCCGCCCGCCGAGCACCCCCATAAGCTTAATCTCGCGAGCAAAAGGTCACATGTTGCTCGATGTAGCGAACGGCCTCTGCCGGACGTTATCCAAATGTGTAGGAGTGCAATTGCGGGAGCGAAGACCAAGATGGACAGCACAATGGAATATTCAGCGATCATATTGGCAGAAATTGGGTTGGAAAGGTTGGCAATTGCTTAGTTCTCAGACCTCCTTCGCATTCCAGCGCGCTACAGATCTTAGCCATCGCCTACTAACGAACAAGGCACATCCTGATTGATGGCAAAGGAATTTGGTCTGTGTTTAGGGCGCTCATGTGCTATTTGGTACGGAAAGTAGCCTGGAGATTCGAAAGCTCTTACCAATTGTCCTTGTCGCCTTCAGACCAAATCTTGTCCAACTCGAACGATGCCGCTTTTCAATATACATGATCGAGATTTGAAAAGCAAAACCGTTGCTTTTCGTTTGCGGGTGTTTTCAGCCAGCCGCCCCAAATAATTTGGGAGGCAGGGGCGAATCCAGCCAATGAACGATGCTCACCTCGTGTTAATTCGGTAGAGTTGTGTCTGGGACCCTCGCCAATTTTGCGGTACGGATTGTTGCTATACAGCTCAAAAGAACATCAACGACGTGTCTCTGGAAATGCAAGACATGAGAAATTGATGAGCAGGGTCACGTGCAATTTGTCACGAGTGTATTCGACAAGTGCCGAAGATCTGCCGAACCCCTGGGAATTCCAGCCTCGGAAAACCGGACCTGACCAATTTTGGAAGTCCTCCTTCAAGTTGGTGGCCAGCAAAGTGGAACAAAACACAAACCATCCTTTGCTCTTAGCGTTGACAAAGGTGACTTGAGATTCTTATCACGCAATGTCCTTTGCTACAGGGCGATACACACCAGGAGAAGGCGGAAAACTACCTTGGAGAAAGGAAGTCCAAACAATGGCAATTGATGCTCCGCGTTTATTGAATCCGAGAAATGGTGGGATGCGATCATCATTGCCACTTCACCACAATGCCCAGCCCATAACATTAGCAACACTGCCGCTCACCCTTGAGCATGACCTGTCTTTAGATCTTTGGTATGCACAAGAAATCAAGGCCCCAATTGGTAAGACGTTTCAGCCATGTTCCCCTCATTTTTGACTTTTGTTTTCAGTCTTCAGCCCAACCTATCTCTTCTAGTGTTTTGATTCTAGGTGCTGCTCTGATGGAAGAAGAGTAGCGGCATCTGCTGGAATCACTTGAGGGCTGTCAGTACGATGCCCAGACTCGTGCTTCTGGAAAAGGAGAAAGAGTTTGAACTTATTACCTAAGGATGAACTATGGCTGTCCTTCTCTAACATATGATTCATCTCCCTGAATGCCCTGCAGGAATCCTGTTGCTGCTGAGTCTTGTTGCTGCTGAGTCTTGTTGCTGCTGAGTCTTGTTGCTGCTGAGTCTTGTTGCTGCTGAGTCTTGTTGCTGCTGAGTC